>NC_090650.1:349310499-349327999 GCF_040937935.1 Hyperolius riggenbachi
ATTGCTGGTGTCATCTGCTTCAGAAATACCCACACGGTAGTAGCCGAGGATGTATGTAGCATAACATGTAAAATAGAGGACATTTATTAAAGGTGCATGTTTAAAAGGGTGCAGGAATAGTGGTAAAGGAATATCAGTAGGTTTACCTATATTTTTTACTAATTTATTCATATCGTAAAATATCAATATTTACTGATATTTTACTATAACCTAACTTCTCCCTACTCTTACACAGAAACCTCCCCTGGTGGCGCCTAGCCTTAATTTACCTCCTTATGATACCTAACCTCAGCCCCCCCAGTTGGCGCCCAACATTAATCCCCCCCCCAGTGGGTGCCTAACCTTAACCTACCTCCCTGATGGTCTCACCTCCCCCTCTCCCCGTTACGGGCAACTAACTTTAGCCCACCCACCTGACCTTAAAGAGACTCTGTAACAAAATGTTCAGCCTTATTTCTTCTATCATATAAGCTCCTATGCCTGTTCTAATGTGGTCTGGATTACTGCAGCCTTTTCTAGTTGCACTATAATATGCGTCTATTTGAAAAGGGCTCCTGGTTTAGCCCATATATACCAAATTCGGCTATAAAAAGGGCGCCTGGTGTAGCCCATATGCCAACTTCAGCTACAAAGGGCACATGGTGTAGCCCATATATGCCAACTTTGGCTACAAAGGGCGCCTGGTGTAGCCCATATGCCAACTTCGGCTACAAAGAGCGCCTGGTGTAGCCCATATGCCAACTTCTGCTACAAAGGGTGCCTGGTGTAGCCCATATGCCAACTTCAGCTACAAAGGGCACATGGTGTAGCCCATATATGCCAACTTCGGCTACAAAGGGCACCTGGTGTAGCTAGAAAAAGCTAGTTTTAGTTTATTTAAAAGGATGCTGTTATAGGCAATATTTGTTGGGCTATAAAAGGGCTCTAGATATAGCTAAGAAACCTAACTGCTCCCTACTCTCACACAGAACCCTCCCCTGATGGTGCCTAACCCCAACCCCCTAGGTGGTACCTAACCCTAAGAGCCCCCATTTGGTGCCTAACTCTAAGACTCCCCAGGAGGTGCCTAACCCTAAGACGTCTCTGGTGGTGCCTAACCCTAAGACCCCCCAGGTGGTGCCTAACCCTAAACCCCCCCCCACTTGTGATGCCTAATCCTAACCTCCCCTGCACCCTCAAATAGAAAATCTCAGCTATAAAAGGGTGCCCTTTTGTAGCAGAATCAAAAACCTTGTAGCCTAAAACCTTGTAGCTGAAAAAAAATATGGGCTACAAAGGTGTGCCCTTTTGTAGCCGAAAACCTTGTAACTGAATAAAAAATATGGGCTACAAAGGGGTGCCCTACTGTAGCCGAATAAAAATATGGGCTACAAAGGGGTGCCCTACTGTAGCCAAAAACCTTGTAGCTGAAAGAAAAATATGGGCTACAAAAGGGCGCCCGTGTGTAGCCTATATCAAAACTCGGGAACCCTTTTCACCACCTTGTAGCCCATATTTCCAGAAATAACATTGATGTCTATGGAGGAGCCCTTTTCATACAGGCAGCTCAGGAGCCCTTTTCAACGGAACCTCTGTAGCATATCTAATCTTCTTTTCTTTGTCAAGCTTTGTCGACCCAGGAAGGAATGGGCTGCCTCTGTTGTAATGAATACAAGGTTTGCACGCCCCCTCTAGGCTCACTCCTGTGTGCTTTGTTTATTGCTCACAGACAATGTCTCTGCTCTCAGTTTCAGCTTGTCTGTGATGTGATGCAGTTTGTGAGGCTGAGGGGGGGAGGGAGCAGCCTGTCACATGAGAAACTGAGAATCCCAGACTGGAGTGCAGATAATTCATTATGTAACAAAAACTTGTAGTATACTGTAACATGATTATACTGTACAGATTCTCTTTAACATCTCCCGTGCGCATAACGTTAACACCAGCCCCCCTTGCGCCTAATCTTAACCCGTCCCATACCTAACATTAACCCCTCGTGGTGTCCTGTTTAAAAGGACGTCCACTATAAGTAGTTACATGTCCGCTATTTGTAGCCGCAGACTTCATCCACCCTTAATCATAGCAGATGCCGTTTTTAACTGCTCCTTATAAGAGAGAGCATTTTTTTATTATAATGTTGGCTGACATGCAAGTAGAGCATTTGATCCTTAAAAAAAGTAATGTTTAAGTTTCTCATTAAATATAAGTAACATTCACATGTGAGATTTACTGCATGATGTACGTTCATCTGCGTGACAACTCTCCGGCTCCTACTTGCAAGACTTACTCATTTTAAAAGGAAAAATGATAGCCTATTGTTTTTCACGGATCTGTCAGAAATGTCTAGTGTTAAAATCCTAATATGTCAAATCAAAGATTGGAATTAGCAACATAGCAAATGTGTTACTTTTGTTTATAAAAAAAAAAATATGTATTAATCAAAGGACTTTAAAGTACCTCTAACCAATTCACTACTACAGGTAGCCCTGTGTCTGCCACTGTTAAGCCTGGTAGACACCTTCAATTTCGATTGGTCAATTATTGGCCAATTATATACAGTGACCAGATTTTTGTAGGCTCAACCTGGGACAGTATGGGGGGGGGGCGGCGCGCGTCTCGCCAAAAAATGGGGGCTGCACCGCGCCGAAAAATGTGGTGGCCGCGCCAAAAAGTGGGCGTGGGCATGACATTCTATGGGTGGAGCTAACATAATGATGTAACAGCGAGGCATAAGAAAGCAGTGTTTACGCCATGATGTGGTCGAACGAGGATTCGCATCATGGGTGTGCAGAAACTGTGTGATGCTATTTAATAGTATACCGTAACCCCAAAGCAGCAAACATAGCCAACTATGACCATTAAATAATAAATGCAGCAACAGTTACCCCGAACACCACAAAATAAACACAATGGGCAACATGTCAGCACAAAATAAACGTATTGCGGGCAACATGTCAGCACAAAATAAACATATTGTGGGCAACATGTCAGCACAAAATAAACGCATTGTGGGCAACATGTCAGCACAAAATAAACGCATTGTGGACAACATGTCAGCACAAAATAAACGCATTGCGAGCAACATGTCAGCACAAAATAAACGCATTGTGGGCAACATGTCAGCACAAAATAAACGCATTGCGGGCAACATGTCGGCACAAAATAAACGCATTGTGGACAACATGTCAGCACAAAATACACTCATTGTGGGCAACATGTCAGCACAAATAAACGCATTGCGGGCAACATTTCAGCACAAAATAAACGCAATGGGGGCAAACATGTCAGTACAAAATAAACGCAATGGGGGCAAACATGTCAGTACAAAATAAACGCAATGGGGGGCAACATTTCAGCACAAAATAAACACATTGCGGGCAACATATCAGCACAAAATAAACGCAATGGGGGCAAACATGTCAGTACAAATTAAACGCAATGGGGGAAAACATGTCGGAACAAAATAAACGCAATGGGGGCAAACATGTCAGCACAAATTAAACGCAATGGGGCAAACATGTCAGAACAAAATAAACGCCAATGGGGCAAACATGTCAGCACAAAATAAACGCTAATGGGGGCAAACATGTCAGCACAAAATAAGCGCAATGTGGGAACATTTCACCTGGAAAAAGAAAGCATTTACTTACCTGACATAAGTCCCCTCACGCAACCGGCTTCTAGTGTGTGTGCAGCTCCCCGGGCTCACAGGCACTCAGGCAGAGCAGGGCTACGGCAAGATGGTGTCCGGAGGCGGAGCCCTGTACTGGAGACACAAATAGTCTCCAGTACAGGGCTCCGCCTCCGGACGCCATCTTCCCGTAGCCCTGCTCTGCCTGTGCCTGCCGGAGGACAATGCAGGCTGATGGAGCTGGGCTGCCAGGAATTAACTAGCACAGCGTCTGTGAGACGCTGCGACTAGTTCATTCAGTATGGTGGCCAGAGTCCCGAGGCCGGGACGTCCCGCTGCCAAAAGCGTGATGTTTCCTGGGACTTCATGCAGCCTGGGACAGCGCCCCCGAAGGCAGGACGCATCCCGGGTAAAGCGGGACGTATGGTCACCGTAAATTATACCACCTCTATGTAGTATGAGGACAAACAGATTTGGAATACTATGAACAGACTGTGAAGATAAACTCTCATACTACATGGAAGCGGTAAAACTGGTCACTGATTGGCCAGTCAAAAGTTTTCAATAGTGCCTCTTGGGCTCCTCTGTGCCCTCTTCACACATTGGACAGTGCTGAAAAAGATGTAATAATTTATATTTTTTAACCACTTCCGGATTCTCGGAGCGTATATACACGCCCCTGAATCCTGAAGTGTATACCATGGAAACGGCCGCTCGTATGAGCGGCCGTTCCATGTCAGCTCACGGAGGGTGTCTCCGTGAACACCCTGCGAGCCGATCGGCGGCTCGCAGGGTAAATGTAAACACACGGGGAAAACCTTCCCCGGTGTTTACATGTATACGGCGCTGCTGCGCAGCAGCGCCGTAGAGGAGATCGGTGATCCCCGGCCTCTGATTGGCCGGGGATCACCGGCATCTGATAGGCTAAAGCCTATCCCATAAGGCGCAGGACGGAAATCCGTCCTGCGCCGCTCACAGGGGGAGGGAGAGGGAGGGAAGGGGAAGGAGGCCAGGAAGCGCTGCGGAGGGGTGCTTTGAAGAGCCCCCCCCCGCAAGCGCAAGCAGCCGGCGGCGATCAGACCCCCCCAGCAGGACATCCCCCTAGTGGGGAAAAAAGGGGGGAAGTCTGATCGGCCTGGCTGCTAGCTGATCGGTGCTGCGGGCTGGAGAGCCCACGCAGCACCGATCAGCACAAAATAGCGTGGTAGGGAAGTGGTTAAATCCTTTCTTTTTGAGATATAAAGTTATAATAAATGTGCGGCCACCACATTTTTCCCATCCCAGCCTGGGTTCAATTCCCAGCCATGGTATGTAAGCTGGTTTTTGAGTCTACAAATCCTTAAGCATGCTATTTTTTCTCTTGGATTGATCATAATGGTACATGCTAATGTGGGGGGGGGGGGAGATTTTTTAATTGCATAAAATTTCGCGGAAATAAAATATTTACCGCGGAATTCCATTTTAAAGGTTTAGCAATTCCGTTCCGATTGACGGAATTGGAATGGACCTAATTCCGGCCGGAATCGCGGAATTCTACACCTCTAAACTGAATGCCAACTGCAACAAACACAATTGCTAACTTCCAGCTAGAGCAATATCCTACCTCTATCTGGCCAGCAGACACCAGTCAGCCAATCAGGTGTACTGTCATACACCCTTTGCCTGCTGTACCAAATCTAGCAGGAATTACATAAATTAGCATTCAGGTGGGAGGCTTCGGTTGGATGCAATCGTGAATTGCATCGTTTACAGGGACGTCCGTGTAGGCACATCTCCCACACGGTCCCCTCCCTAACTACTCACTAGAGATGTAGCGAACGGTTCGCCGGCGAACGGTTCCAGGCGAACTTTGGGGGTTCGCGTTCGCCTGCACCAGGCGAACTTTTGCGGAAGTTCGATTCGCCCCATAATGCACTATGAGGGTCAACTTTGACCCTCTGCATCACAGTCAGCAGGCACATTGTAGCCATTCAGGCTACACTAAGCCCTGGAGCCCCACCCCCCCTTATATAAGGCAGGCTCGCCGGCCATTACACCCACTCGTGTGCCTGCTAGAGACAGACTAGGGACAGCTGCTGCAGACTTGTTCTCCTAGGGACAGATTAGTTAGGCTCTTGGCTTGCTCCTGGATGATTGTTATTGCTAAAATAGCACCCCTCAACAGCTCTTTTGAGAGATAATGTTTTCCTGATGTGTTTTTTTTGTGTGTTGCTCACTGACACTGACATTATACAGCCCTATCTGTTGCAGCTGGACCTTGGTAATTGTTATTACTGAGCCAGCAAGGCCCTGCCTAACTATCTATACTGGGACACCTACCTATGCCTACCTAACTACTGGGGCACCTACTTACCTATACGGGGACACCTACCTACCTATACTAGGGAACCTACCTATGCCTACCTACCTATACTGGGACTCCTACCTATGCCTAGCTAACTACTGGGACACCTACCTATGCCTACCTACCTATACTGGGACTCCTACCTATGCCTACCTACCTATACTGGGTCTCCTACCTATGCCTAGCTAACTACTGAGGCACCTACCTATGCCTACCTACCTATACTGGGACTCCTACCTATGCCTAGCTAACTACTGAGGCACCTACCTATGCCTACCTACCTATACTGGGACTCCTACCTATGCCTACCTACCTATACTGGGTCTCCTACCTATGCCTAGCTAACTACTGAGGCACCTACCTATGCCTACCTACCTATACTAGGACTCCTACCTATGCCTACCTACCTATACTGGGTCTCCTACCTATGCCTAGCTAACTACTGAGGCACCTACCTATGCCTACCTACCTACCTATACTGGGACTCCTACCTATGCCTAGCTAACTACTGAGGCACCTACGTATGCCTACCTACCTATACTGGGACTCCTACGTATGCCTACCTACCTATACTGGGTCTCCTACCTATGCCTAGCTAACTACTGAGGCACCTACCTATGCCTACCTACCTACCTATACTGGGACTCCTACCTATGCCTAGCTAACTACTGAGGCACCTACCTATGCCTACCTACCTATACTGGGACTCCTACCTATGCCTACCTACCTATACTAGGACTCCTACCTATGCCTACCTACCTATACTGGGACTCCTACCTATGCCTACCTACATACAAGAAGATAATAAGATTGTTGCTTCATTGTGGACAGACCAAGTTTGATCAGCTGGACAGTCACTGTTGTTCTATCATTGAGCTACCACAGCCCGGCGACCATATGGGCTGGAAAACTGCCACGGCCTGCACTCTGGCCATGGTGCGCACCAGTCCAGCACGGCCGTCACTACGCAAACAGCTGTTTGCGGTGTGTTACACGAGTTTGGTGTGTCAGTGTGAAGCAGAACTCTAATTACACTCCCTGATTGATGTATACACATGCAAGATGTTTCTAAGCACTTTAGGCCTGCAATTTAGCATTCAATGTGATTTCTGCCCTAAAAACGCTGCTTTGCGTCAAATCCAGATTTTTCCCCGGGGCTTTTGGTGTCTATCCCATTCATCCATGCCCCCCTCCAGGTGTTAGACCCCTTGAAACATGTTTTTCATCACTTTTCTGGCCAGCATAATTTTTTCTATTTTTCAAAGTTCGCCTCCCCATTGAAGTCTATTGCGGTTCGCAAACTTTTACGCGAACCGAACCTTCCGGTGGAAGTTCGCGAACCGAAAATCGGAGGTTCGCGACATCTCTACCACTCACCTGTCAACCGCATCCTAGAAGCTGCAAAAACATTTTTTTAAATCACAAACACTGGTCCACATGACAGCCCAGGGGCCCCAGGTCTCTCTCACTTGCTGCAGCCCCCAAACCACCATGCGACACCTAGAGGGAAGTGTGGGCAAGCCCTGGACCTCTCACCTCCAGGGAGCTCACCCCACCACCTCTAAACTGAATGCCAACTGCAACAAACACAATTGCTAACTTCCAGCTAGAGCAATATCCTGCCTCTATCCCTAGTTAAGAGTCAGCTCCAGCCAGCAGAGATCTGAAGCTATTTGATTCAAGGAATTAATGCCAGGGCATCCAGGTGCGAGAGTGTTGCTCATCAGTTCGATGAATTGCTGCAGTAAGAGATTCCATCTCGCATATGAATTTGAGTTCAGAAATCCATTCTAAAATGGAAGGTGGATTAGTATCCTTCCAATGTCTGGCGATCAAAACTCTTGCAGCCTGTAGAAGATGTTTCATCAGAGACTTTGATTTTTTTGAGCGGTTTGTCAGTGTGGTATAAAAGATAGACGGTAGGATCTGGTACTGGGTCTGCACCCGTAAGTTCTTTTATACAGATTTGGACTTCTTTTTTTTTTTTTATACTTTAAATTTTTATTAAAAGTTTTCAACATTACAGAAAATACAGAGTTTAATATATGCATTTGTAGTAGTGTGGTGCTTTACATACACAAATATGAGAACAGATATGATAACAGAAGTGCTTATGCGTATATGATCAGATCATATACAGGACGCTGAGTGAAAGGAAATAAGATAAGTGCAAAAATTAAGCTATAAAAACTAAGACCTATGTGTCACCTCCTTCCATGTTTCAGGTTCTTAAGGAGGGTGACCTAGAAAGATAAAGAGCAGACAAACCATGTCTTTATATGCTGAACATCCTATAGGGTTTAAGATAGTAGTTGGGTAAGTATATATACCGACTTAGCGTCAATGGTGTAGAAGAGTATTTGTAATGACACAAAAGGCCTGGTACTATGTCTCTATTTGAGGGAGAGAGAAGGAAAGGGTAATCCTGCGTAGTGTTGTATGGGCTGATTGTTGATGGTCTATCTCGTGTGGGCGTTGCTTGAAAGCATCCAGGGGTTTATTCTGTAGTGGGGATGGGTGGCCAATGTATTGGGTTAGTATAGTGGGTAGCAGGTAAGTTGGTTATGGGTTTAAGTTTGGATTCCATAGTTAAGTTAAATTCTACATTTTGTTGAAATCAGGTTATCGATGGCGGTGAATCCAGACCCCAGCAAGATGCAATTAAGGATCTTGCAGTAGTTAGTAGTTGGGAGATCACTGGGCGAGTATGGGTGGGAAGTCTGTTTAGGCCTATGTGCAATAAAGCTAATTGGGGATGGAGCTTGAAATGTTGTTTAGTTATTGATCGAATTGTTTTTGAAATATATTCCCAAAAGGGCTGGATCGCCGGACACTCCCAGAATATGTGTACCAGAGTACCAGTTTGGGAGCACTTCCTCCAGCATAGATCAGATGTGGAGGTGGAGAAGAGGGCTAGTTTTCTAGGAGTGTAATACCATTTGAGTAGGATCTTGTGGTATAATTCCCAATGGGCCTTACATTTGGAGTATTTACAGATATCTGCAGAAGCTTTAATTAAGTGGTGTGGGTGTATTTGTGTGGATAGATCATTTGACCATGTTAGGCAGTATCTATTTAGCTGTTTGTTAGAGTCAGCAGTTATGGCATTTTACCATGTACGAATGCCACCGGGTTTGGGGGGAGGGGGGGGGGGTGGAATTAAGATGTTGGAGTAGTGAACGGGGGATCTTGGGAAGAGAGATATTACGGTGGCGAATAGCATGACATAATCTATAGTAGGAAAATAGCTGGTTTGGGGGTAGGTTGTAGGATTTTTGTAGAGTTTGGAAGGAGTGGGGTTGGCCTTGATGCAATAGATCGTTGAGGTGATAAATACCTCTTTCATGCCAAACTTTTATGTTAATGTCGGGTAAAGTAGAGAGCAGGGCCTCTATTGGGGTAGATTTGGACTTCTGACCAGAAGCTCCTAATTAGCTGAAAAAGACGTGGCACTATATAAATACTAAGCAACAATAATTGTATGATCGCCCCCATATGGTAGGTGTGGGGTAAGTATAACAGAGCACACTTTTATAGGGGGTACTGTAAAAACACTAAGGATGGTTTCACACTGGGTGCCAGTGGTACAAGATCGTTACTTCTCACAATGCAACAAGACTCACAGACAGGAAACTGTCAGGAGCATGGTCATGACATCACACCGTGGGAGGGGTTTCACCACAATATCAGCAATACAGAGAACCCTGATGATCTATTAGAGGAAAGGTAAAGATTTCTCATGGGGAAAAGGGTATCAACTACTTGGGATGAAGGTTCAATCCTTGGTTACAGTTCCTCTTTAGCTGCTCGGTGTCCTTAACTTGTAATATTCACACTGTCTGTCCTTGTATTGTTTTTTGTTTGTGTTTGTTAAGCAACTGCCAAGACAAATTCCTTGTAGGTGCAAACTTACTTGGCGAAAAAAAATAAATTGATTCTACTGTCAGCTGGCCAGTTGTGACGTTAGCCACAACTACAGTATGCTAGGCCCTATTAAGTACTGTTAAAGTTACGAATGCAAAGTTCTTCCTATGCTACATATTTTCATTTTGTTTAGCCCAGCAGAGCTGCAAGACTAGTGACCATATCCTGCACATTCCGAGCAGTACAATACTTGGAGGCGCCCTTTAAGTATGCACAACTTTGACCGTGTAATGCGGATTCACCAGGTAAGGGTATAAAGTCCTACCTTAAATGAAGAATTTTAACACCATGAATGTTTTTAACACCATTTTGGTCGCATGTGGATGTATGTATATATGTATATATGGTTATAATTGGATATATGTGTGTGTATATATAGAGAGATATATATGTGTCTAGATATGTTAGTATATACGTATACATAGGAGGTTATCTATTATTATTTATAATCAATTGTTATGACCACAAAGTTATCGCTATATGCCTCTCTTATTCTTGGGGGGGGCTGTACATTGCTGATTATATTTTAATTATAGCACCCGAACACACGAGAGAATTGTCTCTCATTGAATGCACAATATGTGGCTATTATGGCATATTGAACTTGCTACCAACTTATAACTCACTATGAGCTATAAGTTATTGACACATAGGTATGATGTGCGTTATCTGTTCTTATATGTTTTTATATGTTTTTAATGTGTTTCTTTATATATGTGTTATATGCTTATGCTCTCTATATTTATATTGTATATTTGCCATTCTGAGTGCCATCCTTGGTTTTCTTTTTTAAGCACAATTATTTGACCAGAGGAAGCGACTCTACGGTCGCGAAATGCGTTGTCCGAGTGCTAAATAAATGATTGAATCATATATCGATTTGAAATTCTTCATTTATGGTAGGACTTTATACCCTTACCTGGTGAATCCGCATTACACGGTCAAAATTGTGCATACTTAAAGGGAACTGAGCACATTCTCTTTCAATGGAATCTCTCCTGGCATAGAAGCTGCCATGTTCCCCCCTCCCCTTCTCACATTCCTTATTTACAGAAGTCAAAGATGCTATCTTGACACATTGACACAAACTAGGTCTTTGAAAAAACAGTCCTAATTACTAACCCCCTTTGTTGTCTAATAGCATTGTTTACCTCTTGGTAATTAGCCCAATAAAACAATTAGGGACCTAAAAGCTCTGCGGCCGGGGACGGCCGGGCAGCCCTGCTGAAGCAGGGTAATTAATCTACTTTGAATGTAAAATACAAGGTAAAATGAAAGTTTATTTTAATAATGAAACAGATTGTCGGCATGCATTTTTCATGTGCTATAGAAATGTCCTGAATGATAAAAAAGGTGCTCGGTTCACTTTAAAGGGCGCCTCCAAGTATTGTACTGCTCGTAACTCCATACCCTATGCATTAGGGTGGTGTCCCTGTTATACAGGACACCTTTTTCATACAGGAGCAGCGACCTTAAAGGCCGAGTGGGGACGGTACTTCTCCACATGTGCTAAGAGTGGTTGCTAGCATAAGCAACCCACTTTTGTGAGTATAATAAATACTATTTTTAGTCCAAATAATCTGACGTTATTACGCGATATCGGGCTCCCGGTGTCCTGTGTTTTTTGTTTTTTCCAGTCCAATATCCTGCATATTAGTGGTTTTTCATGCAATGAAGAGCAATTGAAGATTATGTGTTTAGGTGCTTGTGTACCTTGACTGTACACTCCACCATATGGTATTATTGCACTAACATGTTCTTAATAGAATACTTATATACTTCAGCTACCTCTATTCACTGTGAGCTTGAGCATCCTCCAACATACACAAACATGTCCTTGTAAGCCACACTTACTGCGCCCCTCAATAAGCCAATATCACGCTTGTATACAATTATGCTTCATATGGTCTGGATTTGCTGTCTATGTTCCATTCATCACATTTTACTGAGTGTTCAATGACCTGCTGTCTGCAAGTGTCATGGCCACTAATCATTCTTAACCTCGCCGATGCTTTTGACATACTGGATGATCGCTTTTTCTGTGATACACTTCACTCTGCTGACATATGTGACACTGTCTTGTCATCATTCATGTCATGTTTAAGTAACAGGTCCTGCTGAGCCCCTCCATCCTGCTCTCGTAGATGTCATACTAGTGCCCTTCACATATATCCCCTTATTATTTTCAGTACACTTAGAAAACGCTAACCTATTTATATGTAAATATTCCCATCCTTCAAGGAACGGTTGCTCCTCTCCTTATAATTGCATTGGGGGATGATCTCTAGATACACAGAGGAAACAGGTTTGTGTGTTGCCCCTAGCAACCAGAGTAGTCACTGCGTAACCAGCGCTCGAAATATAACGGCTAGATAATCACTAGTGATTGCTTTGGACATGAATTATTATTGCCAGGCAGCACACAGCTAAGGGGTTAGCATGTTCACCTTGAAGTGCTGCAGATTTGGATTCTGGCAAGTATGCTATCTGCTTGGAGTCTGCATGTTCTCTCTATGTATATAGAAAGGTTCACACACACCTTTAATAAGTGTCTCCTATAAGAATCCTGTAGGATCAACAGGTACAGACCGGTGGCTTTGGTATACCCAAGTGAAGTGTATTGTTTCAATGGAGAGGATAGGATGGACGATGGAGTGGCTTCAGGCAGCGAGGTGAGGTGGGAAACAATGGGCTTGCTCGTTGCTGTGGTTCAAAGTGTACCTGAGGTGACATGATGAGATAAAGTGCCAAGCTTACAAATAACTAGGCTGTGTTCCTTTTCTTCTTTTTCTGTCTGAAGGAGTTAACTTTTCAGGTATGCAAATTACAGTTCCTCTCCAGTCGAGAACTAGTTGGACTATAGAGTAATCCTCACTGATAAGGAATTACAACAAATTGCCTGGCAGAGAACCGCTTCTGAGTGCATGGAATAGATAGAAAAAGGTCAATAGTTCATATATTTTAGCTCTGGGGCACTTGAAAGACTGTGTCATTGAACAGAAACAATAAAATATAAAATATTTAAGATTTTAAACATAGAATTAAACTGTAAGGCCCCTTTTACACTTACCGGTAATCAGTTGCTCTCAGTTATAACTGTAAGAAAACTGATTTTCAAAGTAATGCCCATGTTTTCCTATGGCCCCTTTCACACTTAACGCGTTTTAACTGAAATCTTTTTCACAATGCACTGCTATGGAAAAAACGTGTACCAACGCACACTAACGCGTACTAATGCACAGTAACGCACACCAACTGATTAAGTGTAAATGGGCCCTTAGATATGAAAAAGGTAATTTTAAAGAGTAAGAGGATAGATACAATTGTTTATAGGATCAGTTTATTTTCACTTTGGGTTTCCTGGGAAACCCAAAGATCCAGAGAAGCAGACCTCTGAATAAGCAGGACACTTGTACGCACACACTCAGGGCCATCTCCGCTGAGAGTTACAACTAGTATAAGTGCTAGGCTTCAGTTTATTTTATCCAGTTTGTTTCCCACATCCCAAATGGGTAAAGTGACTTAATGGACTCCTGAAGTGAGAGTGATATGGAGGCTATTACTGTATCTCTTTCTAAACAATACATACGGCCTGGATGTCCCGCTGATCCTCTGCCTCTAATACCTTTAGCCATAGACCCTAAACAAGCATGCAGATGACATTTTCTGACTGAAGTCTGACTAGCTTTTGCTGCATGCTTGTTTCACTTGTGTGATTCAGACACTACTGATGCATGAAAGATAAGCCAGACACCAGGCAACCGGTATTGTTTAAAAGGAAATAAACATGGCAGCTTCCATATCCCTCTCACTTCAGGTGTCTGTTTAGGTGACCACACACAATACACTAAAATAGATTTGATTTTATGTCAATTCCATAAAAACGATCAGCTGTACTGAAAAATCTTAATAGAAAATTCCAGTTTTTAATCAATATAATAAGTTTATCAGGAGCAGTGGTGCTCAGCAGAGCTCGAATATTCGAGTAGCTCGAATATTCGAGCTCTTTTTCAGCTATCCGAGCTCGGTATTCGAGCTCCGAATAGCTGTAGCTATTCGAATGGGCTATCCGAGTACACTCGAATAGCCCATTCACTATTCGAGCTATTCGAGCAAACGGCGCTATTCGAGCTCGGTACCGAGCTCGAATAGCGTCATAGCCCAGATTGATGTCCTTAGAGCCAATCAGAGGGCTCCCAGGCCCTCTGACGGCAGCCAATCACAGAGGGGGACCCTGGCCAGCCCCTACCCTATAAATAGCGGCCGCCATGTTCCGTTTCTCCATGCTTGCCTGAGACTTGTACAGAGAGAGAGTTGCTCCTTTGTGCTTTGGCTTAGCAAGTGCTCTATTGTGATCATTTACCTAGCGTTTTTGCTCACCTACACCTGCCATATACACCTATATTGTTGTTAGTTAGATAGACATTGTATTTTAGTTAGTAGCTTGTGTGTTACATTAGAGACAGGCAGCTGCTGCAAGCTTACAGGTTTAGGCCTCAGGGGGGCCTTGCCTCTGTGGGCAGCTGTCCTCTGTTTATTTCTCTCATCTATACCAGTATTTCTGCTGTCCTTTACTAATAGTATTGTAGTTATACTGTACTAGGAGTAGGACACTCACTGACTGTCACTGTTTATAGGCTACTAGCTAGCTCCTGCGTGTGTGCACTCACTCACTGTCTGTGTGTACACACACTCTATTTCCTTCTGATTACTGATAGATTATTGTTAGTTAGTTGTACTTACTGTTACTACTTACTCTTACTGTACTAGGAGTCTAGGACACTCAGTCAGACAGTCACTGTGTTCATAGGCTACTAGCTCCTGCGTGCGGTCACTCACTGTCTGAGTGTACACACACCACCCACACTCCATTTCCTTCTGATCGCTGATTGATTATTGTAATTAGTTAGTACTTAGTTCTACTTACTGTTACTACTTACTCTTACTGTACTAGGAGTCTAGGACACTCAGTCACTGTGTTCATAGGCTACTAGCTCCTGCGTGCGGTCACTCACTGTCTGAGTGTACACACACCACCCACACTCCATTTCCTTCTGATCGCTGATTGATTATTGTAATTAGTTAGTTCTACTTACTGTTACTACTTACTCTTACTGTACTAGGAGTCTAGGACACTCAGTCACTGTGTTCATAGGCTACTAGCTCCTGCGTGCGGTCACTCACTGTCTGAGTGTACACACACTAAATTTACTTGTGATTACTACTGATTATTGTAACTGCTAGTTGTACTTCCTGACTGTTACTACTTACTTACTGTACTAGGGGACACTCACTCAGTCACCTCACCAACCAACCCACTCCATTAAAGTACCCCACTTTTCACCCGCCCTTTTAAAAAACTTTTGTCTATACGCCCAAAACATTGAAGATGTCTGGAAGTGGCAGCCAGCGCGGTTTGGGCAAGGGGAAGGGCAGCAAGGGAATCAGGAGGAGAGGGAGCAGCATTGTGGCAAGCCGCGGCCGCGGGCGCGCCACCATGCACAGTTCCGCAGCAGCAGCAGCAGCGTCAGTGGCTAACATTCCTCCCATAGCCACTGGCCGTGGACGCCTTGGGCGCCGCCCAGCAGGAGCATCTGCAACTCACGCTGCAGAGACACAGCAGCAGCAGCGTGTAGCACCTGCTCCCATTTTCCTCCAGCCGGGTCGGAAACGTCCCATTGAGGAAAAGGATGCAGACACTGTGGTGCAACTCATGACGGAGGATGAGCAGCCCGCCATCAGCTCTGCATCCGAGGCCTCCACCCTCACCACCACCACCACCCCTGTTCGCAGCAGCCGCCCACCAGGGTCTGGGGAGGAGGCCAGTTCACCGTCACTCGCCGACCTGTCATTCAGCAGTCTTTTGACCCCAGGCATCATGAGTAAATTGTCTGCTGTTGTTGGCGATCTTGAGGAGGAGATGCTGATGGGCACTTTGGGGGATGAGGGATTGGACAGCAAGACTGTGGCGACAGTCAAGCAGCCCATCCATGCATCAGGAGAGGAGTTTGGGGGGTCCTCATCCCAGCAGGACATGTTTCAGGAGGGGGAGGATGATGATGACCCGGTGACAGACAGAGACTGGGTGCCACCACCTCCAGGGGATGTCGTCCTCAGCAGCTCTGAGGAGGAGGAGGAGGATGCGCTTGTGGGCCTTGCAAGGAGGCGCATCATTGCAAGCATTGGCAGCGTCCCACACCCTGCTGGTGTCTCAGGCTCAGCAGCAGCAGCAGCAGCATCAGCCAGTACCACCACCAGCCGCACCCAAGCCCCCCCCCCCAACCACCACAGGGAGACAGGCAGCAGCGCTTCCATGCCGTAGGGGGATGTTTCTGTCACCAATCTGGCGCTTTTTCACCATGCCCACTGTGTACAGCAAGTACGCCACTTGCAACCACTGTCAGCGGAAGTTGAGCAGAGGTGCAGACCCCTTAAAGTTCAGCACCAGCTCGCTCATCAACCACCTTGCGGCTAAACATTTCCACCAGCATGAGGAGTTCCAGAGGCTGAAGGCATCTGGTGCTGGCAGTGGCACCACACCCATCACTGCACAGCCTTCAGCAGCAGCAGCAGCAACAGCAGCCACCCGCCCTCCTGCTCCTCCAGCAGCACCAGCAGGAGTGCGGAAACGCACTGCTCCTCCCCCCTCTGCAACTCCTGCCGCCGACACTGAGGCCTGTTCTGGCAGCCAGTCCTCAGTGGCCTCCTCTGCTGTGTCTGCTGATTCCCGTGTCAGCAAAAGGCCACGCCAGAGCCTTTTGAGCGAGTCCTTCCAGGGGGTGGTTAGGGCTCTGCCTCCCAGCAGCCGTCGCGTGCGGCAGCTGAACGGCTTGCTGGCACGGGCCATGTGCTCCCAACTCCTGCCGTACACGCTCGTGCAGGAGGGGAGCGACATTCGTGCGCTGCTTGCTTGCGCAGCCCCAGACTGGCAGCTCCCCAGCAGACACTTTTTCTCCCGCAAGGCCATTCCTGCACTGCACCGCTTTGTGATGGCCAATGTGGAGCGAGGGCTGGAGCACGCGGTTGGTGAAAGGGTCCACGTCACCATGGACTCCTGGAGCAGCCGCTTCGGGACAGGCCGCTACCTGTCCTTCACTGTCCACTGGGTCAGCTTGGTGGAAGGGGGTGAGGATGGGAGAGCAGCAGCGGGCACAGCAGCAGCAGCAACACAGTGGGTGGTGCCACCCCGCAGGGTCAGGGGAACTGCAGCAGGTTCCTCCGATCCTCTGCCATCCTCCGGCACACCTGGCCAAACCCCCCGCCTCAGCAGCAGCGTGAAGGCCCGCCACTGCCAAGCGCTGCTGCACTTGGTCAGCCTTGGGAAGACCAAGCTGACGGCAACCCATGTGTTGGCCAAACTCCAGGAGCAGGAGAGGATTTGGCTGACCCCCAGAGGCCTCAGAGTCGGAGAGGTGGTGGCCGACAATGGGGCCAATCTGGTTGCCGCAATACAAAGGGGAAACCTGACCCACATCCCCTGTCTTGCCCACGTGCTGAACCTGGTGGTGCAGAAGTTCCTGCGCACCTACCAGGGGATGGGCGAACTGCTGGAAACGGCAAGGAATGTTGTGCGTCACTTCCGGCGCTCGGCTGCAGCCTGTGCGAGCCTGGAAGACGTGCAAAAG
>NC_090650.1:349332999-349480499 GCF_040937935.1 Hyperolius riggenbachi
AATATCAGTAATATTTTACAATACTTTACTGTGATAATTTATACTTTTAAAATGTACAGTATTCGAAAATTATACCGATATTCTACTAATCGAAATTAGACACCCAAATTTCCTTGCGTCTCTTATTATCCCCACAAAGTTATCCCCTGACTTCATGTCTGGGTGATTGGGGTGACATCAACAGTTATGGACAATAAATCTTTCCAGCAGGGACACAGACCTCCATAAAAGAAAAAATCCTGCTTCCGGTTCCGGTGCCTGTACATGAGGCGCTAGGAGAAAGAGCTCTGGCTGACTGAGACCCACACGAGCCGCAACACTCCACTGAACGCCCAGCCAGGCACCTGATCCACACCTCTGGGATACTGGGACCACCAGACCCGCTTCAGCACTGCTGAATTGAGCGCTTCCTTCCCCACTCTGATAACACCACAGCGAGAGGTGTGGTTTCCAAGATGGCGGGCTGCAGCTCAAAGAGCAGGCCTGAAAACGCTTCCAAATCCGACGAGCGCAATCAGGGGCAGAGACCACTCTGCTGATGACAGGCTCTCTGTGGAGGGTAAGAGACATGGCCCAGAGATTGATTACAAAAAGTTAGCAGCTGAAATGAAACGAGTACTGCTCCCAGATATAAATGACACAATACAGGAAGCCATTACTAGATCACTTAAGAAAATTTCTAAAGAGCAGCAAGCACAGGGCAAGAGGATTACTGAGGCAGAAAAAAGAATAACAGATTGTGAGCAAACTCTAGAAGCTGCGAATGAGCGCATAGAAAATCTCACTAATGACCAGGGGCGTTCCTAGGGTCCTTGGAGATCGGTGGCACCTGTGGGCACCAGGTGGGGGGTATATGCGGCGCGCAGCGCGCCACAGCAAAAATGGGTGTGGTCATCCTGTGAGTGGGCGTGGCCATGGGTGGGGCCAAATTTACATGAACTTAGCAGCGGTGTAAGCTACAGATAACGGGCCTGCCCATCGAAATATTGGATGGAGTCCCATGTCCTTTATTTAGATAATTTACAATCAGTATAGGCATAGGCATAGATCAGATCAAAGATGTATACGCACATACAATTTTGATTGGTCAATCACTGACCAATTTTACCACCCCCAAGCAGGGATCAGCACACACTGTAGGTAGTTTACTATCAGTACAGGCACAGAGTAACAGCTTATACTGTACATACTGGAGGTAGCAGAGATCAGCACACATTGCAACTAGCTTACTATCAGTACAGGCATGGAGTAACAGCTTATAATGTACATACTGGAAGTTGCAGAGATCAGCACATGCTGCAGCTAGTTTACTATCAGTACAGGCACAGAGTAACAGCTTATACTGTACATACTGGAGGCAGCAGAGATTAGCACACACTGCAACTAGCTTACTATCAGTACAGGCATAGAGTAACAGCTTACAATGTACATACTGGAAGTTGCAGAGATCAGCACACACTGCAGCTAGTTACTATCAGTACAGGCACAGAGTAACGGCTTATACTGTACATACTGGGGGTAGCAGAGATCAGCACACACTGCAGCTAGTTTACTATCAGTACAGGCACAGAGAACCGCTTATACTGTACATACTGGGGTAGCAGAGATCAGCACACACTGCAGCTAGTTACTATCAGTACAGGCACAGAGTAACGGCTTATACTGTACATACTGGAGGCAGCAGAGATCAGCACACACTGCAGCTAGTTTACTATCAGTACAAGCACAGAGTAACAGCTTATAATGTACATACTGGAAGTTGCAGAGATCAGCACACACTGCAGCTAGTTACTATCAGTACAGGCACAGAGTAACGGCTTATACTGTACATACTGGGGGTAGCAGAGATCAGCACACACTGCAGCTAGTTTACTATCAGTACAGGCACAGGGAACCGCTTATACTGTACATACTTGAGGTGGCAGGGATCAGCAGGCTGCCTGGGTGATCTCTGGCATCTGGCTGGCTGCAGGGCAGGCACCTGCCTGGCTCCACTTTCCCCTCCTCCACCCCAAACCCCCCACCTGGCTAGTGGCTACTACTGGGCTCTGGCTTCAGGGTGGCTAGCTGGCTCTGGCTGCAGTGCTGCACCCTCTCATCTCCCCCTCCCCCACCAAACCTAAACCACTTGCATTTGCTGGGTCACCTGGGTGCCACTTACTTTGTGAAGGACGACTGCGGTGTTCTGCTGGCTGCAGGCTGCCTGGTGGGTGGTCTCTGGCATCTGGCTGCACTGCAGGCACCTTGCTTCCTTGTCCTGTGACCTGACCTGTCCACTGTCTGCTCTGGAATGAGCCAAAGCCCAAAGGTGAGGTGGTCTGGCAGGCAGCGGCAAGCCAGGGAGAGCGGGGGTGTACTGGTGGTCAGTCGCTCTGGCAGGCAGTAGCACACAACTGACACCAGTCCAAACTTGAGAGGCAGTGAGTGAGGCACTGTGGGGGGCACCGGCCGGTTGAGGCAGACTGAGGCGGCGGCCAGATGGTGGTGTGGTGGTCTGTGCTGTGGTGGAGGCGTGGAGCAGTCTGGTGCCGGGTCTGGCGGCGGATCCTTTGGCGGGTGCAGAAGCCGGCGCCGCCAATATGACGCCATGTGCCGTGCCTTGCCTGGGACAGAAGCCGTGCAGGGGGCGGAGCTAGTCACGCTCCATGGCTCCAGCCCCCTGCCTTTCAATAGAACTCCACGCCCCCTGCCAGGTGCTCCTCCGCTTCTGATTGGAGCATGGGGCAGCAGGGGGGCGGATCAAGGCAGCGATGCTGCCTGTCACTTTCAAAGTTGATGTCGGGAGCCGGAAATCTGAGCGGCCGCCGTATCGAGTGAACGGCGGCCGCGTTGACTGATAACTTGTGCGGCTGTGCCCATACATTCGGGGCACCTGTGTTGGGCACCCCCATAACGCAGATCAGGGGCACCCTAGGCCAGGTTCGTGGCACGGGCCACGAATGAATAGCGCTAGGAACGCCCCTGCTAATGACAGAATAGAGGATCTGGAAAACAGATCGAGACGCAGCAATATACGCATTGTGGGTCTCCCCGAGGACCTTACACAGGCCCAGCTTCACGCCTTTTGCTCAATAGATATTCCTGCTTTACTGGATCTCACCGCCCCAATGAAAGTGGAAAGAGCGCATAGAGTGGGCCCTCTAAAGCCAAAACAACAAGCAAAGATGCCACGCATGGTCATGGTCAAATACCTAGACTTTGCAGATAAGGCTGCGATTATGACAGCTTATAGAACCCTGAAGCAGGATCTGATTCTACAATCTCACCCCATCAAGTTATTCAACGACTACTCTGCAGAAGTCTTGCGCAAAAGGCAAACTTTTAATAAAGTTTGCAGTACGCTTTTCAACAAGAAACTCAAATTCACACTGGCATATCCTGCAGTGCTCAGAGTCATGGATCTGAATAGCAAAACGCACACATTTTAAGCTCCAGACCAAGCCCTCTCCTTTATACCAAGTATTGACACAGAGGAAAGCGAAGGAGGGCTATCACAAAATGACTTAAAGAGAAATTCCAACCAAGAATTGAACTTAATCCCAATCAGTAGCTGATACCCCCTTTTACATGAGAAATCTATTCATTTTCACAAACAGACCATCAGGGGGCGCTGTATGACTGATATTGTGTTGAAACCCCTCCCACAAGAAGCTCTGAGTACCGAGGTACGACAGTTTCCTGTCTGTGAACCTTGTTACATTGTGGGAAATAGCTGTTTACAGCTGTTTCCAACTGCCAAAACAGCAACTAGCAGCTACATCACTTGCCAACAGTAAAAATGTCACCATGTGATAAATGCCAGAATATAAATCAGGGAGAGGAAAGATTTTACAATGGGCAAACACTGACTAAATCATTTATACATAATTATTGTAAAAATGAAGCACTTTTTTATTACATTATTTTCACTGGAGTTCCTCTTTAAGGGATTAACTCCTCGAGGTTTAATGCATATATTCTGGCATAGTCCAGTTATTGTTGCCAAACTGAGACAAGAGTCTTAAATGTGATGATTTTTCAATATATTGAGATGGAGAGGTGTTTTCTCTAAGAAATGTTTTTCATGCCTTGCTAATTATTTTAGCTATGCGGTAGTGGGTCTTGTGGCTTTCTGAAGTTAAGGAGATGAAGGTACGGGGAAGAAGTGAAGTCCTTTACACATGTTTAGGGGTTTTGAATGCTGGGGAGTGGGCGAGTTTACTATGGGGGAAGGGAAGGGAATTGGGTTGCTGGGAAAGGTTGGTTGGTCTCTCCACACTATTGAAAAGGGAAATTGCCTTATCATGCAGTATATGTAATATCCTGCTATTCATGTGCTATCTGATCACTGTCCATACAATAACATGAAGATAATCTCGTGGAATGTAAAGGGACTGAGATCCCCAAATAAGCGTTCTAGGATACTAAAACACTTGCGAAAACTAGGCACTGACATTGGTCTACTGCAAGAGACACATTTGTCCTCAGACCAAATTCAATACTGTACATGAAAAAACATTGGGTGGGAGCAGTTTATGGTTCTCCTGCAATTCATAGGAAGGCCGGGGTACTAATTTTAATTGGAAAACAAGTGCAACATCAAATTGTATCGACTAAATGTGACTCAGATGGCAGATGGATTAGGCTGGAAATCCAGGTAGTAGGAGAAAATCTGGTGATTTACAACATATATGGCCCAAATGGGGAAAACAAAGAATTTTTTTACATTCTCCTTACACAAATTAACAAGGAATCAACTAATGCACTAACAGTAGCCAGAGATATGAATTCTGTAATAAACACTACAGAGGACAGAAACCCGCCCATTCTACATTCTAGGCGCTCAGACACTAGCCTTATGCCCCTGATAGAAGCTACAGGCTTGATTGATATATGGAAATATTTCCACCCCTTTGAACAGCAATATAGTTTTTACTCTCCGCCCACAACATCCTTCTCACGTATAGATTTGTTTTTAGTACATGAGACTCTATTAAGTAAAGTGGAAGGAACTTCTATAGAGGACATATTGATATCCGACCACACGCCAATCTCTTTAATAATGGCAGATTTAACGCCAAAGACAGCGCTTCCCAACTCAGCAATATGGGGATGAAGCGTTTGAGACAGCAGTAATAGGTTGGTGGCAGGAGTACTTTTTTGACAACAGACAACATAGAGATATTCCTTTCCTCTTAAGGGAAACCGCCAAAGCTGTACTTAGGGGCAGAATTACAGCCTATCAAGCCATCAAGAAAAAAGTATTAAACAAAAACTACCACAAGATGATCCTAAAAGCGCGGTCGGCATACCTGCAATATTCTAAAACTCCTACTGAAGAAAATAGAAAATTGTGGCTAAAAGAAAAAATGATTGCTGACATGTGGTTTAATGCAAAGGTGGATATCAATAGGTCCTACATGGAACTCAAATGGTTTAGGCATGGGGAAAAAAGCGGGAACATTTTGGCTAACATAGCAAAGTCCCAGGGTAGCAAAAATCGAAAACCCATTACACTTAAAAATGCCCAAGGCCAGCCAACAATGAGACCCAAAGAAGTTTTAGACATTTTCTTGACATATTTCCAGAAAGTATATTCCAAAACTAGGCAGACGTCTGAGGGCCTGGAAAAATTTCCTAAAACATATGAACCTCCCCAAAATTACCCAGTCTGACAGAGATTTCCTAAATGCCCCCATAACTGAGGGAGAAGTCTTAAATACCATAAAAAGCTTAAAAAATTTAAATCTCCGGGACCTGATGGATACACTGCAGAATTCTTCAAAATTCTCAAAGGTGAGATTGTACAACCTTTAATCAAGGTCTTTAATAAAATCATTACAGATAAACAATACCTACCTACAGGTACTTTAGCCTATATTAGGCTTATACCTAGAGAAGGCAAGGACCCCATGGATCCTGCATCTTATAGGCCAATCTCCTTGCTAAATCAAGACATAAAAATCTTCTCTAAGATCCTCGCGGAAAGGTTGGCTGCAATACTCCTTTCCCTAGTTCATCCCAATCAAGTTGGCTTTATAAAAGGAAGGGCAGCAGTCATAAATATTAGAAAGGTGATAATTCTGTTGAAGCATGTTCAGGCCTATCCAAGTCCAACAAAAATGCAGCTATGCTATCGTTAGATGCCAAAAAAGCATTTGATAATGTGGAATGGGATTGGCTCGATGTGCTCCTGCAGAGTCAGGGATTTCAGGGTCCTTTTTTGAATGCAATCAGAGGCATTTATGACTCTCCCAAAGCCCAAATTTTAGGTCAGGGTCACATCTCCAATTCCTTTTCTCTAGAGAAGGAGACAAAACAGGGGTGTCCTCTTTCTCCCCTCCTTTTTAATTTGTCAGTGGAGCCCCTAGCCAGAGCATTGAGGAAAAAAGTGACAGGAATAAAGGTGGGCAAAAGGGAGGTACAGCAGTGTCTCTTCGCAGATGACATTGTGGTATTTCTCTCAGATCCCATAACACAGACACCTGAGATTTTTAGACTCATCCAAGAAATAGGATATTGGTCGGGTTTCAAAGTTAATAAAACCAAAAGTATTCTGATGCCATTGTCATAAATTGGGAATCTCTCGGGATTAATATAAACAAGATCAGCTTTAAATATCTTGGCCTAAACATAACTAGAGACCCCACCCTAATATATAAGACTAATATCACCCCACTAATCAAAGATATTGTAGTCCAACTAAACAAATGGAATCATCTTCCACTGGGCCTGGCAGGTAGGGCGGCTTTAGTTAAAATGTTTGCGATGGGTAGATTATTATATCCATTACAGACACTTCCGTGGTTGTTCAAGCATAAAGACGTACACGTCATTAATTCTGCCTTTGGAAATGTATATGGAAAAACAAAAACCCTGTATATCATTACAAAAACTAAGGATGGGTAAAGAATTGGAAGGGTTCAACTTACCTACTGTTCGACTATATAACTTAGCCGCCCTTCTGCGCCATGTACAAGATTGGATATTTAAAACACACACATTTTCAAACTATGCACTAGAAGCAGAAATGGCTTTACCATGGAGCCAGGTAGGGCTACTGCACTTAAAGTTCAACAATATTCCAGCCCGCCTTAAGCAGAACATTATATTTAGAGACACAATACAAACGTGGAGGGTAGTTAGGCAGCTACTTAAATTACCATGCCTAGTCTCAGAATATATGCCCATATGGGGAAACACAAACTACCTCCCGAGCACACAGCAAGCAACCTTATACACTTGGGACAGTAAAGGACTATCAAGTCTAGGGGGTATGTTTAACCTGGACAAGGGTACCTGGGTAACCTTCCCTGAATTGCAGCTTAAATTTGGAATCCCCAAAGGAAATGTTTTAGCTTTTCTACAAATTAACTCCATGACTGGAGCTCAAGTAAAGGATATGTCAAAGATAGCCACCCCCAATGCCTTAGATTGAATTATTGGACCATGCACTCCACCGAGATCACTGTCAGATATATATAGAGGACCAAAACCAATATCACGATAAATGCGAAGGACTTACTGTGTAAGCCCTGGAGAAAAGAGCAAATGGGAGAAAATCCACCAGAAAAATTATTGAGGGGACATGAAAGATTTTGCTTACTTATCACATCTGAGACTTGGAGAACTGCTAATTTCTTACTAATTCATAAAGCTGAATACGCATACAATATAAAATACAATCCATGGTGTCCTAAGTATAAAGAGCCAGAAGCAAATCTGATCCACTGTCTGTGGCAATGCCCTTACATAGACCACTTCTGGGACAAAGTATGCAGATATGCCAGACAAATGTACAACAAAGACATCATCAAACAAAAAGATCTATGCATATTCAACTATTTCGAGCCTAAGGAAACTAATCCTAAATCTATACCATCAGACCTATATCACGTAATAGAAAAAGAAGGGACACCGAGAGCCCAATATAGTGTAGTAAGTTGGGTGATGGGTAAATGGAAAAGTAAATGATAGATATACTCACAAGTCAGGGTTACCAATTAGGCAACCACTGTGTAGGCAGGTGAGGAGATTAGGCCTGTCCTCAGGATTAGGATTAAGATGTCGCTCTCTGTAGATTAGGAGAAGAAAGGGAATGCAACCCCTCCACCATGGGTGGATGCTTATATTGTAAGAAGAACAGAGGCGCCAACAGAATATCACATAATACTAATTGTGGCGAAAAGAGTCATCTTCCGAAAGTGGATTAGCCCACACAACCCCTCGATTGCCAAAGTTAAGGAAGAACTCCTCAAGTTATTCCTGCTGGAAAAACTCCATACTCTACAAAGTAAAGAAAAAAGGTCCAACAAGTTTTTTTAAGACATTGAGGCACTTTATTTAATATAATTTCAAACAACAAGAGATAGACACTCTGATGGGAAACTTCAAATATTCCACGTGGTATTGTACTCAGCAGCTCCTAGGCACTTTGGGGAAACTCCAGATCTCAAGCAACCCCAATATGCAGTTCAAGATCGTAGATATAAGGCATCAGGCACAAACATGCTAATTATGCTGATTAGATGCAGCGATAGATTGTATTATTCCCATTTTCTCCTGGCTATTGGGTGGAGAAACCAAGGGAGGGAAAAGGAGAGGGGGGGATATGGGATTGGTATGCTATGAAACATGCACAATCAGGGGCATAACTAGACATCACTGGGCCCCCCTGCAAAACTTTGGAAGGGGCCCCTGTCACCCCCTCGCTTTCTGCACAGGAAAAGGACCAATGTGTTCCCCAGAGAAAAACACTTATACTTAAAGGATATGTCAGGCAATCTATGCTACCCCCAGATCTACTTACCTGGGGCTTCCTCCAGCCCCTTGCAGCCGACAAGTCCCTTGTTGCAGCTCTGTTCCCAGTACATACATACACATACACATACAGCCATATTATTTTACTACATGAGAGCACATGCTATATGGAGGTACAACAATGACATGCTGAACGTAAGATATAGTATTCACTGTAACTTTGGCAAAACATTCAGAATGTCACTGATTGATACTGTTATTAGGGGGATCTCGGACTCCATGTGAGACAAAAAGCTCTCAATGAGGCAGCAACAGTCAGACATCAATCTTTCCCATTCCACTGTGTCCAGTAATCAGACACCATAAGGTCAGGTCACTAGCCTGTGTGTGATAAGACTCTAGGAATCTCTTCTGAGGGAAGGTCTACAACTTTTTTTTCCAACTGTGACTCCTTTATTTGTAATGTTGTACATGAAGTCATCAGAACTGCTGCAGTGTGAGACAGATGTTTTTTTCTGAACCCTAGGGAGCAGGGACAGTGTACAAATTCCAAAGTGTGTATGATTCCTTATCTGTGTGGTGGACACATACAGTCAACATAACAATGGTACGAGAGTAGAATACATTTTCTCTCCATGCCCTTAGTTGCTTGTCAGTCTCTGAAACTTTTTCCTCCAGGGGCCCCCTGTGGCTTCTGGGCCCCCCTGCGGAGGCATCCCTTGCAGGGTCTATTGTTACGCCCCTGTGCACAATAATCTTACTGCTGTAACCAATCTCTCGTCATTGTACAACAATTGATGCATGGCTGTGTCGCCTAAGAGCTGGGCAAATGGCACGCCATGTGTTGTTTGTCAAAATGTTTTTGAAAATTACCTAAATAAAATACTTTAAAAAAAAAAGAAAAGAAAAAATCCTTATGAAAGGGTGTTTTTCATTCCGCTCAAACCTAATGCCTTAGGCCCCGTTTCTACTGGAGCTGATTTTGCCCGATTTTGCGCACATGAATCACAGCCATCTGAAATCAATATGCTGCTTCCAAATTCACACGTGTGAGAAAAAACTGAAGCATCTGAAACCCTCTTTATAGCCGTGCATGGCAAGGCTACAGGTAATAGGGTTGCGTAATTGTGCTGCACAAGTGCCTGCTTCAGTCTCGGAGATGGATGCCTAGCATTAGTGGAAACCCGGCCTTAATATTCAAGCATCAGTTGTTACCTAATAGAACCATAACATCATTGGTTTAACCTTCTTATGCATATTGTTTAATCAACCCGACAGCTATATACAGTATGCCAGGCAGAAATTTTCCATTTCCTCAGGCAATTGCCAAGGCTGGAGTTATACTTTTTTTTACCCCTGGGCAAAGTATGTTGGGGCTCCCCTTCCATGTGCAGCAGCACCCCTCCCATTCCATGCGTAGCCTCCTCTTCCATGTGTAACATCCATTGCTGTAGCTCCTTTCTTTCACATACAACGCCCTTGGGCATCATCTCCCCTCTTTTTATGTATTGCTCCCCATTTCCAGCCTTCTCTCTCATAGGTAGTAACGCCTCTTTCACATCCAGGTGCCCCCTTGGGCTGCAACTGCCCAAGGCCAGGGCCTTTGTGCCCTTCCCAGAAATCCAGCCCTGGTAATTGCATATCTAAAAAGATCATAAGAAAATAAGTCAATTTCAACTTGACTTCTTGTTAAATTGCAGATTTTTTTTCCATCTCACAGAATTGAGGAAGCATCTTCTAGAATATGAAAAAAAAACAAAACAAAAGAGAATCCAGTGGAAAATGACTTTCCTTTAGATGCAGGCAGCCGTTGTTATACTAATACATATAATAAAAACAATATGTGAGATTAAAACATGTCCGTTCAGTAGACATTATTACCCGACTTCTCCAGACAAATATTCTGGGCCAGATAAAATAAGGATGAAATCTTTGAGTCTGGCAGAGGCAGGCAGTACAATGTAACTCTGACAAACGTACAGTAGCGTTATGCTGTCAACACCCACAGTCATACATAATACATTAGCTTGTCTAGAAAGCATAGCTTGTGGCTTGACTAAATTGTGCATGTGGTTTTCATTAAAGCTGCTTCGAATCTGAAGGAGGAAAAAAAAAATGCTCTCCTAAATTAGTGAACTGGGTTGTCAAGAGTCGTTTGCGATTTGATGACAAACATTTCCAACAATTGTGTTGTGAGAATAAGAGCAAGAAAAAACAGTTCAGCGCACAAAGGTCCCTCATAAACGCATCTGACAAAACTAATACGGCTGAAAATCAATGGGCATGGCAGGCCGCCTCAGTAAGATATGATTTCCAGGACCACCCAAGCAAAGCCACAGTTAATTGCCAGCAATGATCCCACAAAATCTTGTGTCATTTCAGCTAACTACAGTCAATGTACTCATTATATGTCCTAAATAATATACAAGTGAACTTGTCTATAGACCTGAGATGGTACCTGACAATCTGGCTGTTACTTCTATGTCTACAGGGTTATTTTACTAAGGTTATAGATGACATTAAAGAGGAAATGTAGTGAACATAACAGTTAATAAAATTGCTTATATTTTTACAATATTCATTTAAAAACTATTTAGTCAGTTTCTGAACACCCTGACTTACAATCTGAAATTTATCACGGTGGTGACATCTTAAATCCTATCAGGTGCATCTCTGCAGAATGTTTGTTTCTGGGAGTTCAGAAGCCATTGAAAATAATGACTGGTGTCCCAGAATGCTCTCTGAGTAGATTCCGCATAGCTGAACAGCCTAGACTGGGCATCAAACACAGACGGTGTGAACCGCGCTTAAGATCAATAAGGCGTGATAAAATACCTATCCAGTGGTGGAGCGCTTGAGTCAAGCACTTAAAGAGACCCCGAGGTGGTTCCAAGAATCCAATTAGCATACAGAGGCTGAGTCTGCATATAATACTCAGCCTCTGTTGCTATACAGTTCCCCCCTAGTCTCCCCGCTGCGCTCTGCTATGCCCCATAAATCAATCGCCATGCTGGCGACGCACAGCGTGTCGCCAGCCGGCTGTTTACATGTGAAGTGTCAGTCTCTGCCGCTCCCCCGCCTCCTCCATAGCACCTATCCCCGCCCACGTCCCTTCCCACCCCGCTGATTGGAGGGAAGGGACGCAGGCAGGGCCCGGTGCTATGGAGGAGGCGGGGGAGCGGCAGAGACTGACACTTCACATGTAAACAGCCGGCTGGCGACACGCTGTGATTATTTCAATGGGACTGTTATATTAAACGTGATTTTATACAAGAAAAGCTGTTTGTGTTGTTGGCAAGTCGGAGTGGACATTGGCTAAAGGGTTGCTAAGTCTGCGGAGCTGAGGTTAAAGGCAAAGTGACACCAGTATGTGTCAGTGCACAAGCCGAAATCTGGTGAGCAGGAGATATGGGGGAGCGTGACCCCGGACACCCTGGTGACGGGCACTACCTTGGCGGCTGTGGGCTGAATGTTTAGGGGCTACACGTTAACAGTGCTTGTAATGATGTATACAGTCTCTGCTATGTTTGTAGATGGTGTATATGTTACGGCCAGAACCCGAAGTGTGGCCACTTCGCGTTCTGGCCAGCCACTTCGGGTTCTGGCCGGGCAATGTGCGAAGTGGCCGCAGAGCAGCGGCCAATGTTAGAAATGGAATGATTACACTAAGCTACAATGTATTTTACGGCCGTCTCGCTGCGGCCAAATGTATTAGAAGTTGGTTATTTTAATGAAATATAGCCGGCGGCAATGTAATAGATGAAGCCTCCAGCTTTCGCACTGCCTCCTCCTCCCCCCGAACCCCCCCCGCCTCTTTCCTCTCCCTGCCTCCTATACAATACGGAGCAGCCGGGGACATGCGTGTCCCGGAGAGTCGTTCGTCGCAGCAGGGCAGCAGAGCGGGAAGGCTGCAGATATTGATTCTGCCAGCACCCGCTCAACAGGAATGGCAGGATCCCCCTGCCGCAACGAACGACTCTCGGGGACACGCGTGTCCCCGGCTGCTCCGTATATTGTATAGGAGGCAGGGAGAGGAGAGAGGCGGGGGGAGGAGGAGGAGAGGAGGCAGTGCGAAAGCCGGCGGCTTCATCTATTACATTGCCGCCGGCTATATTTCATATTTCACTTTGCACATTGGCCACTTTGCACATATATAAAGGCTGCTACACTGAGACACTGAGCGCTAGTGGATTCTGTGATTCGTTAGTAGACTAAGCATCACTGGGGAGTATGAAGGAAATCGCTGCCGGGAGACTTGGGCACAGGATACAGCCGATATATGGCTTACCCTGCTACTGCACAAGTCCTGGCGGCGTTAATTACTATTCCCCCTCCAGGTCCACGTGGATGGTGGGGAATGATGTCATTCGGCTGCCAGCTGTTGCTGGCGGCTGAATTACAGTGTTTTAAAAGTAACTTCAGCTCCGTCTTCTGACGGCACCAAAGTTACTCACTGTGTGCTGCTATAGCCGTAATTCCTATTACGGTCTATAGTGGCGCCGGCTGCGCTCAAATCTCCTGCGCTGGATTCCTTGTGTTCATAACTGGGAGGGCGTGGTTACATAACAAAATATACAGCAATACAGTAAAGTCCTGCTTATCCGGAACTCAGCTAACAAGCAGTCACAACCAACCAGCACAAATCACCAACAGTACTCACAGTGGTGAAAGCCAACTTCTTAGGCTGGTTGTGGGCTCTGCTGTGCTTAAAGGGAACCTGTACTGAGTAAAATTATTTGAAATAAACACATGATGTAGCTGCAAATGAATATTACATATTTACCTCGCCATCAGTTCCTCTCAGAAGCTCACCATTTTCTTCTTACAGTGATCCCTTCCAGTTCTGACAAGATTTTGTCAGAACTGAAATAAACCAGTTGCTGTCAGTTATATATCAGCTACTGTCAGTTACAACTGAATGTGCAAGGTAATGCCCATGTTTCCCTATGGCTCAAGTGGGCAATATTACAGTTTAACTGTATGCTGACCAGGAAGCTGTTATGGGGTAATGGCCATTTTCAAAATGAAGGACGGAGAATTCCATCGATCATAGTTGACAAATAGGATGCAGGAGAGGAGAAAGACATTGATGAGTAGACTACACAGGAGGTAAGTATGACATGTGTATTGGTTATTTTGACTTTTAATTTTCAGTTCAGGATCTCTTTAAAGAGAAACTGTAACCAAGAATTGAACTTCATCCCAATCAGTAGCTGATACCCCCTTTCCCATGATAACCCTCCCACAGTGTGATGTCAGTGCCTCACAGCACTGAGGTACTGACATCACACTGTGGGAGCAATGTTGCATTGTGGGAAATAACAGCTGTTTACAAATGCAAAAATGCAAGCAGCATCTCCTTCCACAGACATCACCTGCCAGCAGTAGAAATGTCAACATGTGATAAATGTCAGATTGTAAATCAGGGAGAGGAAAGAGCTTACAATGAGCAAACACTGACTAAATTATTTATACATTATTGTAAAAATTAAGCACTTTTTATTACATTATTTTCACTGGAGTTCCTCTTTAAAGACTGGGTTTCATGGCTCCCTCATGGTTAATATACTTTCAATTACTGTATTTTAACATTTAATACAGAGTTCATGATATGTATATAGAGTGAGGTATAATACTGTACTAGTTGGGCCTATTTTTAACATTGAGTCAACTTGAGTCATCTTTCGCAATCTCGTACCATGGGAACAAACAACGGGACCCTGAACGATTACGGTAATTATCGCAGAGCTCAATGGCGATCAGGATGACCATCCATGATTGCATCCATCATCACAGTCGTTCAAAGCAAACGATTATCAAGTGTAATCGGCTGTGGCAGAACATCATTTATCGAACTTTCATTAAACAATATTAATAATTTGCAGCGAAGAATCATTGTGGAAATTTCGCATAGTGGGTATGGGCCTTTAGAATGTGATGGGGTTTGCTGGTTAGTAAATTAGTAGATTCATAGAAAGGACTGTAGTGTAAAAAGTACAAAGTCTTGCAAGGTCTTGTAGTACAAAAATATCAAAATCTTTATTGACACAAATACAAAAATGAAAATACAGGAAGTTGTCTTATTGTGAAGTGGATCACATCCAAAAGGACTTAAAGGTTTTTTTGTCTTTTTTTCCCTATTCAAAAAAGGTGTACTCCCAACTATAATACTACTAGTAAATTAGTGGATTCACCCTGTGCATCACCTACAGAGAGAAAGTTTGTAAAATAAATTCAGTATGTTCTGAATTTATGAGTTCTTTCTGTAGATGCTGAATATGAGTGCAATAGCACAAAAATTCACTGACTGTTCACAATACCCAGGGGTGAGCCTGGGGTGCCTGGCACCTGGGTGCAAGATTTTCTCTGGCGCCTATGGGAGTGGTTAAATTAACCGCGCCCAACCACATAACCACACCCATGTCCTGCCTAATCACACCCACACCTTCCACCTCTTTACGCATGCATGTGATACCCCATTCCTACCCCATTGACTTGCTCCTGGCTGGCTTTGGCTGCCTGTGAGTCTACTAGTCTCTGGACTGACGCAGGCTGAGAGGTTCTGCGAGTGCGATGCAGTCACACACTGCATTTTTTGGCTGCCTGCGGCCACCCTACTCTCGCTCGCTGTCGTCGGCTCCTCCCCCCGCCAAGCCCAAGCGTGAGGTGGGCTGCCTGTATCTTTCCCATTGCGCTGTGCAGCCTGCCAGTGTTGCCAAACTTTCATGTTATTTTTTACTGACAAATACCTAAAAATTTACCGACAAAGATTATTTTTACTGACAAAATTTCCCCACTAAATGCACATAAGGGTCACCGTTTCACCAGTAAATGCACGTAATGACAGACAGCCTTTCATCAGTAAATGCACATAATGAGAGACAGCTTTTCCCCAGTAAATGCACATAACAAGAGACCGCTTTTCACCAGTAAATGCACATAAGAGACCGTTTTTTACCAGTAAATGCACATAATAAGAAACCGCTTTTCACCAGTAAATGCACGTAATGACAGACAGCCTTTCATCAGTAAATGCACATAATAAGAGACTGCTTTTCCCCAGTAAATGCACATAATAAGAGACCGCTTTTCACCAGTAAATGCACATAATGAGAGACAGCTTTTCACCAGTAAATGCACATAATAAGAGACAGCTTTTCACCAGTAAATGCACATAATAAGAGACAGCTTTTCACCAGTAAATGCACATAATAAACCCTTTAGGCAGTGAGTGACAGGGACCCCCTTTAGGCAGTGAGTGACAGGGAGCCCTTTAGGCAGTGAGTGACAAGGAGCCCCTTTAGCTAGTGAGTGACAGGGAGCCCCTTTAGGCAGTGAGTGACAGGGAGCCCCTTTAGGCAGTGAGTGACAGGGAGCCCCTTTAGCTAGTGAGTGACAGGGACCCCCTTTAGGCAGTGAGTGACAGGGAGCCCCTTTAGCTAGTGAGTGACAGGGAGCCCCTTTAGGCAGTGAGTGACAGGGAGCCCCTTTAGGCAGTGAGTGACAGGGAGCCCCTTTAGCTAGTGAGTGACAGGGAGCCCCTTTAGCTAGTGAGTGACAGGGATCCCCTTTAGGCAGTGAGTGACAGGGACCCCCTTTAGGCAGTGAGTGACAGGGAGCCCCTTTAGGCAGTGAGTGACAGGGAGCCCCTTTAACTAGTGAGTGACAGGGAGCCCCTTTAGCTAGTGAGTGACAGGGAGCCCCTTTAGCTAGTGAGTGACAGGGAGCCCCTTTAGCTAGTGAGTGACAGGGTGCCCCTTTAGCTAGTGAGTGACAGGGAGCCCCTTTAGGCAGTGAGTGACAGGGAGCCCTTTTAGGCAGTGAGTGACAAGGAGCCCCTTTAGGCAGTGAGTGACAGGGAGCCCCTTTAGGCAGTGAGTGACAGGGAGCCCCTTTAGCTAGTAAGTGACAGTGAGCCCCTTTAGCTAGTGAGTGACAGGGAGCCCCTTTAGGCAGTGAGAGACAGGGACCCCCTTTAGGCAGTGAGTGACAGGGAGCCCCTTTAGGCAGTGAGTGACAGGGAGCCCCTTTAGCTAGTGAGTGACAGTGAGCCCCTTTAGCTAGTGAGTGACAGGGAGCCCCTTTAGACAGTGAGTGACAGTCATCCCCTTTAGGCAGTGAGTGACAGGGACCCCCTTTAGGCAGTGAGTGACAGGGAGCCCCTTTAGCTAGTGAGTGACAGGGACCCCCTTTAGCTAGTGAGTGACAGGGAGCCCCTTTAGGCAGTGAGTGACAGGGAGCCCCTTTAAGCAGTGAGTGGCAGGGAGCCCCTTTAGGCAGTGAGTGACAGGGAGCCCCTTTAGCTAGTGAGTGACAGGAAGCCCCTTTAGCTAGTGAGTGACAGGGAGCCCCTTTAGCTAGTGAGTGACAGGGAGCCCCTTTAGCTAGTGACAGGGAGCCCCTTTAGGCAGTGAGTGACAGGCAGCCCCATTTAGCCAGTGAGTGACAGGGAGCCCCTTTAGCTAGTGAATGACAGGGAGCCCCTTTAGCTAGTGAGTGACAGGGAGCCCCTTTAGCTAGTGAGTGACAGGGAGCCCCTTTAGCTAGTGAGTGACAGGGACCCCCTTTAGCTAGTGAGTGACAGGGAGCCCCTTTAGGCAGTGAGTGACAGGGAACCCCTTTAGCTAGTGAGTGACAGGGAGCCCCTTTAGACAGTGAGTGACAGTCATCCCCTTTAGGCAGTGAGTGACAGGGACCCCCTTTAGGCAGTGAGTGACAGGGAGCCCCTTTAGCTAGTGAGTGACAGGGAGCCCCTTTAGCTAGTGAGTGACAGGGAGCCCCTTTAGCTAGTGAGTGACAGGGAGCCCCTTTGGCTAGTGAGTGACAGGGAGCCCCTTTAGCTAGTGAGTGACAGGGACCCCCTTTAGCTAGTGAGTGACAGGGAGCCCCTTTAGGCAGTGAGTGACAGGGAGCCCCTTTAAGCAGTGAGTGGCAGGGAGCCCCTTTAGGCAGTGAGTGACAGGGAGCCCCTTTAGCTAGTGAGTGACAGGGAGCCCCTTTAGGCAGTGAGTGACAGGCAGCCCCATTTAGCCAGTGAGTGACAGGGAGCCCCTTTAGCTAGTGAATGACAGGGAGCCCCTTTAGCTAGTGAGTGACAGGGAGCCCCTTTAGCTAGTGAGTGACAGGGAGCCCCCCCAGCCACCGCCGACGACGCTTCCCCCTTACCTTGCAGCGTGTCAAACCTCGATCAGCGGGCGACCCGACTAGTAAGAGCGGGCGCCGGACGCACCCGCTCTATATGCGGAAGTGATGTCACTTCCGCATATCAGTGTGGGCGCTGGGTCCTAGCGCCCGCACTATTGGTCACCGCTGCGCCGCCTGATCGAGGTCTGATGGTGGGAGGGAGGGAGCGGGCGAGCGGTGGCCGGGCGTCGCCTGTCAGAGACAGGCGCCTGGGTGCAATGCACCCGCCGCACCCACCCAGGCGCGGCCCTGACAATACCCATCACATTCTGATGTGTCCCAGATGAGTCTGGCAAACATTTAATCAATTAATAGCAGAAACTGATTTAAAGGAACTCTGTCGCGAAAATCTTAAAATTGTAAATAGATGTAAACATATACAAATAAGAAGTATGTTTCTTCCAGAGTAAAATGAGCCATAAATTACTTTTCTCCCATGTTTCTGTCACCTACAGTAAGTAGTAGAAATCTGACATTACCGACAGATTTTGGACTAGCCCATCTTCTCATAGGGGGGGTTCTCAGGGTTTACTTTATTATTAAAAGCACTTAGTGAATGGCAGTTGCTCCATCCAACTGCCAAAAAAGTGTGCAGAGAGCAGGGAGGCTGGCCAGCATCTTTTTATAAATCTTTTTCAGGGAATGTCTTTATAATGAATAAAAGCCATGCTGAGAATCCCCTATGGAGAGATGGACTAGCCCAAAATCTGTCGATAATGTCAGATTTCTAATACTTACTGTAAGTGGCAGCAACATTGGAGAAAAGTAATTTATGGCTCATTTTACTCTGGAAGACATGAACTTCTTATTTGTATGTGTTTGTATGTGTTTTAAATTTTAAGATTTTTGCGGCAGTTCCTCTTTAAATCTCCAGTCCAGGTTTGTTGGGACAGTTATGTTCTCTACTGCTGTCCAACCTTGGTAAATCAATCCCAAAGATTGCAGCAGGTGTTTCCCAGCCACTGTTGGCCTTAGGGCCAATGCACAAACCAATGGTAAATAGGGCTATTAGCACAACACATGTTTATTCAGGTAAGTAATGTGTGTTAATGTAATGGTTCATGGCATGCATCAACCCCACTGTTAGGCCAAATGGTTTGGGGCCCATGCCTCGGACACCTCTCTCTTCCCATCCCAGGGCCAGCATCATGGGGTTTGGAGGTTTACATTCCATTGCTGATCTCTTGACCACTTTTTCCCATTGCGTGTGACATCCATCTCTCCCATGAGGCTTTTCCTAGTCACGGCCTCCCACACTGCTGCATCCTCACTAGGTGATTGGACAGCAGGAGAGGCTGAGACTGTTGTGTTATGTGGGAGAGATAGATGCCACACGCAGGGGAACAACAGACTGGAGATCAGCAGTGGAATGCTGGAAAAAAAGAATCTCATTGTGGGCACCTGCCTGAGGCTGAAACCACACAACAGATAATTTATTAAAGCTTTCATAAATCTCCACTGTGTCAAAGTGACAGGTGAGGGTTGCAATCATTTATCACCTAGCAGGAGATTTTTCTTTTTAAATCCAGTCACATGCTTGCTCAATCACTTGTGACATCCCAAATGGAGATACTTGGAGATGACTTAGTAAATCAAGCCCATGTTGTATAGGTAAAGCTTACTTGCCACATTCAATGCCTACTGCCTGCAACATGTAACCTGAAGTCACATATTTTCATATTATCTTTATTGGGTTCACAATCTGATGTGGCCATGACCACTTTTATGGTCTTTGTCTTTGGTGTTCAGAGGTGCCTTAGATTTTATGGAATCCTCACAACGCTCCTGCCAGCCATCCTCTGTGATAGAAAAGCAATTAATGGGACAGTTCAAAAACAGCAGCACCAGCCGCTTTTTTCTGCTGTATCCCTACTTTTTGCCACCTTTCTTTTTCACAGGCACAAAGGACTATGTTTTGCTGAGAGCTGGTTCAGATGGATGTCTGAACCAGCCGCACGCGGCACTTGCTGGCTTTCAGCGGCACTTCCTGGCATGTGACATTTTACATCCCTGCAGGGGGACACTGGAGTATGGCGGTAAATGATCCTGGAAGCAACATGCTAAGCTCCGGGTGGACGACGGTAAAATTCAGGATCAAAACGTGGTGCTTGTGTAAACGATGGTAACTGGTGGTAAGCGATGGCACCGACGGCTGTCCATTCATCTAAATGGAGAGCGTTTAAAGTGATCCTTAAGTCTATAGAAAAAATGAGATTTACTCACCTGGGGCTTCCCTCAGCCCCCTGCAGCCGATCGGTGCCCTCACAGCCCCGCTCTGATGGTCCAGGACGCGCCGGCGACCACTTCCGGTTTGGGCGTCCGCCGGATTTAAAAAGCAATTCCGTTCCGACCAAACGGAATGGAATGACCAATTTCCACCCAAAATTGCGGAAAATACAATTCCGTGGAAAGCGGTGACCATCCCTATTAGATAGAGAGAGAGAGAGAGAGAGAGAGATGAATCTACATGGCTATCTGGGGTTCTCTTTGGAAAACTGTTGAACACAAAAGGCAAGGTCATACCTGGGTGGGCGTGAACCACCAACCTTTCAGCTAACAGCCAAACACGCTAACCAATTGTGCCATAGAGACTGTGTACCAAAAAGGCTGTGCACGCAGTTGCTGTTGAATGATTTTATGGGGATGTATGTGTGTTTTTTGGAGGGAGGAAGTAAGTCTGCTCCAAGAAGTTTCAGCATGTAGTGTTGGTGGTATAATGGTGTGGATAGCAGCCTACAGAGCGGTAGGCCTGGGTTTGATTCCTGGCCAATGTGAGTTGGCTTTTGACATACTACAAATCCTTAAGCAAGCTCATTTTTCTCTTGGATATATCATAATGATACATGCTAGGCTGGCTTCAGCATGTAGCATTGTAGTGTGTTGTGTTGGTGGTTTAATGGTGTGGATAGCAGCCTATGGAGCTGTAGGCCTGGGTTCTATTCCCAGCCAATGTGAGTTGGCTTTTGAAATGCTACAAATTCTTAAGCAAGCTAATTTTTCACTTGGATTGATCATAATGGTACATGCTAGGCGGGATTCAGCATGTAGTGTTGGTATAATGCTTAAGTGAGTTACCTACCACACACTCAGACCTGGGTTCTATTCCTAGCCATGGTATGTAAGCTGGCTTTTGAAATACTACAATTCCCTGGAAGATAAGACCCTCCTCCCTCCGGGAGGAGGAAATATAAGGAAGAACAATCAGCTAGGAACAAGGTTACAAGAGCCTAACTAAACTCTCCCTAGCAAAGTCTGTCAGCAGCTGTCCCTTAACTAATTACTGTAGGCAGACGACTGAGTAAAACGACAGGAGAACCTTGCCTTTTATAACGGGGGGTGGGGTTCCAGGAGTGAGTGCAGTCTGATTGGCAACAATGTGCCTGCTGACTGTGATGTAGTGGGTCAAAGTTGTGCTCAATGGAGCATTATGGGGGCGAATCGAACTTCCGCAAAATTTCGCCTTCGCCGGCGAACGAGAACCACCTAAACTTCACCTGGAACCGTTCGCAGGCGAACCGTTCGGGCCATCTCTATTTACTGGTCAATGGTAAAATTGTTCGGTTATTATTTTTAAATTAAATAACCATAGTTTCTGTATGTCTTTTTAATTCTCTTTGTAAATGCCTGTATTTGTGTACATTATTTATAAAGTTAATAAGCAGCTTATTATTCTACTGAGAAAAAGAACATATTTCCTAGAGAGATAGCTGCACTACCTGTGATATGTGCAGTTGTAGTGTTAGCACTATCTGTATGCTTATCTGTGACCTCACATTCCCCATAAAGGTGCTCATACAGTGTATCAGATGATGTATGCGCAGATCGACCAAAAGACAGATCTCTCTCTGATTGAATCTGATCGGAGAGAGATCTGTTGCCTGCCCATACACCAGCAGACCGATTCCTGAGAAATTACAGCATGAAATATTTTGGGAATAGGCCTTGTGAGGCCGCTTCCGCTGCTTCCGTCTCTGCCCCTAATGTAAATGTGCCCCTCGCCCGTGCATATAATACTTTACCGGTCCGCTGTCTCCCCTGTGGTCCCCATGCATCATTTGTATTACTTACCGGTCCGCTGTATCGGTCATTTGTATTTCTGCTGGGCTTCTGACGTTAAGCACGCAGCGTGTGTGTGTCACTCATGCCACATGCTTTATGGAAGCACAGTGTTAATACAGATAATGCATGGGGACCATGGTAGGTGACAGCGGACCGGTAAAATATTATATGCACGGGCGAGGGGCACATTTACATTAGGGGAAACAGTGCCAAGGGTTCTGTTGGGTTCATCATCGCTTGCAGGGGCGTAACAAAAGACCCTGCAAGTGATGCAGCCGCAGGGAGGCCCAAGAACCGCAGGGGGCCATGTATTGAGAGACTGACAACTAAGGGCAAAGAAAGAAAAAACTTTCTGCTCTCTGCACAATTGTTCTAATGACTGCATCTGCTCAGCCATTGATAAGGAATCATACAAAGTTTTGCAGACAAAGATTTGTCGATAGTCCCTATTCAGTATTTAGCAGGGTCTTGTGTACAGCGCCCAGCCCCCAACCTCTCTACCCCTCCCCAAGTGCTGTGTACTGTAGTGATGCTGGAGAAGTCTGCAGAGCCAGTTCTGCTCCATCAGAAATGGACAGAGTGGGTGTAATAAGCTGAGGCTGGGGGCACACTTGTCTGTCAGTTTTCTGTATGCGTGTGGGGGTAGGGGGAGGTTGGGGGGGGGCATCCAATGTTTTGCAGGAGGGCCCAGTGATTTCTAGTTACACCCCTGATCACTTGTCCTGATATTGCATGCTTTTACCTCCGCGCCACCGATTAACCATGTCAGCCCGACATCTTGTAGCATGTCTGATCCATACATTTAACCAATTTCAGGCTGAATGATAATTATCGAATCAGTTGCTTGATGGGCCACCAAGTCGAGTGTGTCTGTGAAATCCTATTCCCTGTAAATGTGGTTGTGACCTCACATTGGGGTGTATTTACTAAACTGCAGTAAACAGAATAACATATGTAAAGACTTATGCATGATGAGTAGAACATAATGCATTGCATGTATTTTATTGATTTTGTCTCTACTTACTTTGAAGATCTTATTCACGTTATTCTTTGAACCACCAGTTTAGTGAATATACCCCATTTTCTGTAAGTGGGGCTGTGACCTTACGTTTTCGGTAAGGCTGGGTTCACACATACACCAGATAAAAATCTGTACAGTTATGTTCCAGTCAGGGTTGGATTTTCATCTCAGGAGCCTGTAGGCCCATGCGTCCTGGCGCTCTAAACACCTCTCCTGAACACAGGCCACTGTCCTTAGAATCTTACACTCTAATCATTGTTTTATGTCGACCATAGGCTGGCACACACAATGCAATTTCCAGTCAGATCAATGGGTCGAATCGATCATTTCTGGCATGTCTGATTTGCTCCTGATCGAGAATGGGATCTATTTTCAGATCAGTACTGCACAAAATCGATCCCGTTCTTGTTCTTGAGCAGATCGAACATGCTGGATATTAAAAATTTGACCCGTCGATCTGATGGGAAGTTGCATCGTGTGTACTAACCTACGTATGCAACTTCCTGTCAGACTGAGGGTTCAAATAGATAATTTCTGACATGTCCGATCTGCTCCTGATTGATAGCTAGATCAATTTTGCGTATTCATGATCTGAAAATTGATCCAGTTATCGATCGGGAGCAGATCAAACTTGTAAAATACAGAGGGGGTACAGATCAGGACACAGAGGGGGACACTGGATATATATGGGGCATGGAAGAGGTACAGGGGACAGAAATGGCACAGTGTTTAGACCTCTGGACAAGTTCAGGTTAAGAGTGAACCTACAGTCCCTATCTTGTTCATTAACTATAGACTACTTTTACAGTATTCAGTTTTTTTAAAAATAGACATTTTGACTAAAAGACTAAGGACAAGAAATGCTAATGAAACTTTAACTAAAAATTTGAACCTTCAGTGCAAACACACGTTAAACAAACAAACAAAAAAACCCCCGAACCATATGTTAGCCCTGCTAATCTCAACTAGAAGACTGGAGAAGCAATAGAGTGTGAAGTTTTAAATATTTTGCATGTCAGCTCCATGGCTTTAGCCTTTTGTTTTTTGTCTTTCTCATCTCTCATCTCTAGAACAGATGGGCTCATCACTCCTCTATTTTCCTATTGTTTGTGACTGTGTTTGCTCGAGGTCAGTTGTTCCCCCAGTAATTGACAAAGAACTCAGAGTAAGAAGAAAGAGACAGTTGTCCCGTTCGCTCATACAGTGGATCTATTAGCCCCACCCTGTATTCTAGTAGGTCATTCCTGAGCCTGAGGCCCAGTATAATAGTTTTGGCAAGCACAGTGCAGAATCTATGGTGTCTCTTATTGTGTACGAGGAGAGGGAGCACTTAAAGTTCTGCAAGTATTGGAGGAACGGGATGTTTGATTTCCCTGTGCAATTTTAATTGCTGCCATCCCTTTGAGATAACAACTTGTTTTTATTTTGCTTCATTTTCTCATTCAGAGTCACTCGGGCATTCTGTCAGTGACACATTTATTTTTTTATCCACTTTAAGTAATCATTGATACTCCGCAGGACTCCTATAATATGCGGTATGTGTTGTTGTCCCATATATGGGGTGGTCTACATTTTTATCATAATTGGGTAACAATTAAACACATGTATGTGATACATTGGTCAGATTTTTTTTAAATAAATATAGAAAATTGTATGGTGTGTGGCCTCCTTAACTTGTATAAAAAACAGGTCATATATGTTCAGTTATTTAAACATTGTAGGAAATGTTTGACAGAATAACCAAGCAGCTCGGGGTGACCCAAACCACTAGGAAAGTATAGGGGACTAAAAGAGATCGGAAAGCCCTCCTACTAAAAAGCATCACTTGCTGTGATTTGCCTTTTTAAAACCGGAGGTGTAGGCTTGCTATACACCAGCGTTTCTGGATGTAAGCCTGACTTCCAGGGCATAAAGAGATAATGTGCATATTCTGTAGTAAAGCATTGTGGGTAACCACAGATGTTCACTTAAAGCTGAATTATTGCAAGTACTTTTTGTTTTAAGAAGGCAAATCACACCAAGAAATGTTTGTAAAGCATTTAACCTCTTGAGAACCACGGCCTTAAACCCCCCTAAAGACCCGGCCATTTTACACAAATTGGGCCACTACAGCTTTAAGACCTCGCTGCAGGGCCGCACAACACAGCACACAAGTGATCCCCCCCTTTTCTTCCCTCCAACAGAGCTCTCTGTTAGAGGGGTCTGATCGCTCCCCAGATGTTTGTTTGTTTGTTTTTTTTATAAATATTTGTTTTATTTTATAATATTTTTACCTATTTTTTTATTTATTACGTAATCCCCCTCCCTCCCCTTGCCAGCCAATTAGCGTGATCAGCTGTCATAGGCTTCAGCGATGCCATAGATCTCAGTACTGTACCATGTTAAAACTGTCTCTAAAGGGGCCATCGCCGCAGGGATACTGAAGGCGGAGCTCCGTCATGCAAGCGGAGATGCGTGCACAATCTCCTGCAAACCACGCCCCACGGACTTTATTTACGCCGATCGGCGTTAGGCGGTCCTGGGGCTCGTGCCGTGTCCACGTCCATCAGCGTGATGCGGTCGCCTGGTGGTTGAGGTCAGCATTGGCAGTGTAGTGGGAAGCACAGTGGCATAGTAGGTAGCACTCTCATCCTGCAGAAGTGGGGTTCACAATTCAAATCTGGTTTATGGTACTATCTGCATGGAGTTTGTATCTTCTCCCTGTGTTTGTGGGGGTTTCCTCTGGGCACTCTTGTTTCTACCTAAAAACATACAGATAACGTAACTATCTCTCCCTCAAAACTGGCCTTATGACTCATACGCACCTTAAAGCAAATCTGAAGCGAAAATAAACTTATGAGATAATAAACTGTATGGTTAGTACAGCTAAGAAACAGAACATTAGTAGCTTGTTGTTTTCCAGTACAGGAAGAGTTAAAAGAAAACCTTCAGTTATCTATGCAAAAGAGTTTCTCTGAGCTCTCTGATCCACTGTGTCGAATACAATCCTGTTTTCTGAAGCAATTAAACAGCCAAGAAACCATGAGAGACAGCTTCAGATAAGGTTTTACTGCAGGAAAATGCAAAGGGTCATTATTTCTGGATTGTTTTATAGCTTAAAGTACAGAGGCCCATATGCAATTAACTGTTTTTCTCCTGAGAATTCTCCTAGGTGATATTTTTAAACTTGTCAATAGAATGCCTTTTAAGCCACCAAAAAACAAGAAAATACTCAAAATCATTTTGATAGTACCTTATCACCTACTTTTTTAGTTGAAAAGTGCTGGAAAGTTATGTTAATGAAAAAATATCTCCTAGGGGAAACTCCAAATATGACAGAATGATGCAATGTTGTTAAAAAAGCTACTGTATATAACTCAAAATAAAAATATGAGATTCGTTTCTTTGCTACTAATGTTCTACTCCTTATCTTTACTACATATACAATTCATCCTATCATAAGTTTCTTTTTCGTTTCAGGTGTGCTTTAAATGGCTCTCAGCAAAATATTTAGCAAATAATATGAATGGTTAATTTAAACGGCACGCATACTCCCATTGCTGTCTTTCAGAGGTGCTTAATACATTGGAAAACAGAGAGAAATGCACCCTGTATATTTAGAGAGTTTAGTCTGTTTAATTCCCCCTCATTTGTGTCTAATCACAAGTGGTAATTTGATCTCTCCCCTGTGTCACATGACTGCCATGGCAGAGATGGGAGATAAGCTCATTTGAAAGCACAAACTGTAAACAATAGGTCTGCTTCCATGAATCAGGAAGTAGAAACAGTGCAGATTTATTTTAGGATTTGTATCAGCTGTAGCAAAGAAATGTTTTTTTTTGTTTATAGGTTATTATGCTGTTGTGTATCTTTTAGAGCAGAGAGGAGGTTCTGAGTTCAGGTCCGCTTTTAAAAACGAATTCCCTCCATAATCATAGTTTTCATTGTGTCTACAGCTTTGTACAGCCGTTCAGTGCCACCTCTGCTGAAAGTCTATAACACACACTGGGAGAAATTCAATTCTGTGGGGAATTTTGGAAAGTTGAAAATCTTCTTCTGTATCGGAACTGGTTTATATTAATATACCATTTTGAGATGGGTAGTTAGAGGGCATAACGGCAACCATGGTAGACATGAGGTGCAATAGCACAGTGAGGGGGCCGGAAAATTGTTTATATGCATTAATTAAAGCAAGGAGAAATAGCATTTGTGAAATACGTTTGTATAAAATGTATGCTTCCCTAGTAGGAGTATGATCACTATATATAGGCTGTATGAGCGCTAGCGGTTTTGATTATTTTGTGTGCCATAGATCTTATCTGAGGAATTATCCTTCAGACGAGGCTGGATTCAGGAGGCTGTATATCAATTTTGCCATAGGGCCCCATCACACATAGCTACGCCTCCGTGTCCGTTAATTTAACACCAGTCAAGAGATTCCTCTCCACCCATATATCAGTGAAATATGAATGTATAGCACTGTTGTTTCGTGCAGCCATTTCGCAATGAATAGCATATAAGTAGGAACTCTGGTAACAAAGCAGCACAGTCCTCCATACAGAGTCAATACTGGTCACATGACTCTCCCCTCAGACAGAAAAAGGGAATTAATAACATTCCTGTGGCTCTGGGAATCTCTGACCTGGTAGGTTTGGCTTCTAACCGGCAACAATGAAAAAAGGCAATGAGTACCTGGCTGGCACTGCTTAGACCATTTATTTTGAATTTATTCAAGAGGTGGCACAGATAAGTTATACTTGGTAGCAATAATGCATGAAAGTCCAAACATACTATAAAGAGCAGGGCCGGATTTAGGCCATGGCCTAGGGTACCACAAGAGCAAGGGCATCAAAGCAGCAGGCTGTACTTATGCAGCATTTGTGAATTTACAAATGCTGCAATGCAGGGAGATCAGGCGAGCGCCTGACCACGGTACTCTGCTTCCAGCGGCCTGGGCAGCGGCCACCTTGCTCTCTGTGCACGTTTGCATTGAGGCGGGTGGCTATGGACTTGGGCAGCATTGGAGACAGAGGGGAAGAAGAAGTTTTGGCACTGGAGACGAGCTGAGAAATGAGTGACACTGATGGCTTCTGTGGTGTGAAGGCGAGCTGCCTACCTATACTGAAAGGGGGGAAGTGGGGAAAGGGAATAAGGGAGTCATCTGGCTACCTATACTGGGGGGGTCATCAGACTACCTATACTGGAGGGAAGGGGGAGGGGTCATCTCGTTACCTATACTGAAGGAGGGTGGGTGGTGACAGCGACCTTGGGTGGTAAAGAGTACAAATCCAGCCCTGATAAAGGAGGATACCGATCAACAGGGATGGATCGGGGGGGGGGGGGGGGGGGGGGCAAGCGGGTATCTTGCCTTAGGCGCAGTTTGTTGAATTCTTAAAAAGGCGGCAAAATGAATGGCAGTTTAGGCGCCAAAACCTGACCTTTAGGCGCCAAAATCTGACCTTGCCCCAGGCGCAACTTGGTCTTGATCCGTCCCTGCCGATCAAGAGGGGATGCAATTGTTGGACTTCGGAAGAAGCACCGCCTGAAATGGCCCTGCACCCACTGTTGGATCTGTATCAGGTTCAACATCTACTAGGTCAAATTTTAGTTATTCAATACAGTGGCATAACTAGACTTTATGGGACTCGCCTTCAAAAAATATAGCATGGGGAACCCTTGGTCCATGCCTACCCCTACCCCTCCAAGGGCAGACAGCCAATGTGCAAAAAATAATAGATACACATAAAAAAAAATCCCCCACTCCATCATGAAAACTGTCCCCTGCCACCTACTCCCACCATGCAGAGTAGCGCAGGGAGTGGGTGTAATATTTTCTCTTCCATGCATCACAGCTGCCATTCGCTGGCTCCCAATCACATGGCTCGCACCGGTCATTTGATCAGGAGCCGGACAATGGCAGCAAAAAGTGCGTGGCTGTGAAGCGTGGAGGAGACTCGCAGCTGGAGAAGGTAAATATTACACCAACTTCCTTGCTTCTCTGCATGCAGGTGGGAAGAGGGAGGAGAAGTGGGCTTAAATAGTTATCAATGGAAAGTTACTTACAGTTTGACTGCAGTCCAACTGCTGAGAAACTATAATTTAGATCCTTGGGTTTTTAACCCTTATAGTGAGAAAGAAGAAAAAATAAGCACAAGCTAGTTCTAAGTAGGATTGGGATTGTACATACACATGATTATCTCATCAATGTACTTTTCACTACAAGTACCCTTTAAGCCTCCCCCTCTGTCCTGTGAGTGCTGCAGCATAGCATCTCTTTGCTTTTCCAACTGAGAATATTTGTGTAAATATCTGTCAGCTCACCGTTCCTGCAGAAGTCTTGTGTTCTGTAGACCAGGTTCTGCAGAGGAACATGAATAATTTAGCTGGTGATTCATGTGAAACCTTAGTTCCCTCTGTAGCCGCTGTTTGTAATAATGTATCATACAATACTCCCCCTGGGAATTTGGTCCTCATCATCGTCATTTTCTTTGTCTTTCTTTCAAGTGACCTATCGTTTTATTTTGCTGCACACAACTGGATGGAGTAAAGTCAACATGCGAATAAAGACTGCTAAAAGGTACTGGAGGTAATAGGGGTCATCTTCAGAAGTAAGGGAAGAAATCAAACATAAGTAAATAACTAAAACTGGCTTTACATATAAAATAATCAGCCCATGCTTGTTGTTGACTATTGATCCATTCTCTGCACAATCTGTCTCCTGAAATGCACATAATGAACATGGACATCTAAATCATCTTATCATGTGGATGTCACCATTACCAACACTAACCTCGGGGGACCTCATCTTCTGAAGACTTAAGGTGATACATCAGATGATGTATGGGCAGATTGGCAAGAGACAGATTTCTCTCTGGTCAAATCTGATCGGAGAGAAATCAGTTGCCTGCCCATACACCGCAGGCTGATTCACTATCAATCTCATGCTGAAATCGATCCAAAATCGACCTTATGACGCCGCATCCGCTGCCTCACTGGCCCAACGCTGTCCTTCCTAATGGTCAATGAGCCCCCCCCCCCTTCCCAAGTGCCCAGTGCAATATACATTCCATGTCCGGTAACCGCTTTACATGAAAGAGGTGGGCGGTTGATGTAAATGAGGAAAACAAAATTCACAAGAATTTTGATTGGGCCAAATCCAAGCTGCCAACAACTTGCACAAATTGTGCATTCAAGCTGGAATGGTTTGCCTCTCATTGTCTCAACACTTCATGGGAGCGGCATGAAACAGGTGACCAATTGTTATTATTTTTAGTATCTATATAGTACCCACATCTTCTGCAGCGCTATACAGAGTATATTGACTTGTCACATAACCGTCCCTCTGAGGGGCTCACAGTCTAATCCCTACCATAGACATATGTCTATGTATATATCATGTATGGTATGTATCATAGTCTAGGGCCAATTAAGGAGGATGCCAATTAACTCATAAACTAAAGCAAACCGGAGTGCCCGGAGGAAACCCATGCAGAGAACATACAAGCTCCACACAGATAGTGCCCAGGCTGGGATTTGGACCAGGGATCCAGCACTGCAAGGCGTGAGTGCTAACAACCACGCTACCATGCTACCCATGAAGGCATACATTTGACACTGAGGAGAAGCCTATGTGGATATGGTAGTATTCCTGTGAGGGTGCTGGTTTTGGCTATATAATACATTAGATGGACTAGCCATAGGAAGCTTTGAATTCTTGAAATCATGGAATCATTCTCCGGGCCTAGATTGTGGCACATACTCTGGAGAAGTTATCCTGGGACGAAACACCTCAGCAACCGCTTTCAAAAAGGCTTTCCTTCTTCTCAGAGGTATATATGTAAGAATGCAAATCCTGAACCCTCTTTGGGCTTGATTCACAAAGCGGTGCTAACTGTTAGCACGCCTGTGAAAACCCCCTTAGCACGTCTAAACAAGCTTTATGCGCGCAAAACTTTATGCTCGTAAAGCTTTACGCGCGCACTGCACAGAGCGCAGTGCGCTCCGCGCGAAGTGCCCATTAAAGCCTATGGGACTTAGCGCGCATGGGACTTTGCGCGCGTAAAACTTTGCGCGCGATCTGATTGAGAAATACGGTGCTAACCTACTTAGCACCCTGGTTAGCACGTCTAAAGACTTTAGATGTACTAAGTAGTGGGAAACAGTAAATTCGGGCTCCTGAGGCTAGTGGACAAATCGGGCGCCGCCATTCACTCCTATAATAAATATCGTTTAATGGGCGCCCGATAGGAAAAAAGGGCGCCGGTGAAAAATAACGTTTTAAAAGCGGCGCCCGGAGACTTAATGTTTTATTACTGCTTCTCATGATTACACATTATTTAATGATTTATACATTTTAAAATATTATTTTTAAACGAAAAACAGTACAATATTTTTTTTCAAACATTATTTTTAAACGAAAAACAGTACATTTTTTTTTTACATTATTTTTAAACGAAAAAACCAACAGGGGGGTCTTAGGTTTAGGCACCAACAGGGGGGTCTTAGGTTTAGGCACCAACAGGGGGGGTCTTAGGTTTAGGCACCAACAGGGGGGGTCTTAGGTTTAGGCACCAAAAGGGGGGTCTTAGGTTTAGGCACCAACAGGGGGGTCTTAGGTTTAGGCACCAACAGGGGGGTCTTAGGTTTAGGCACTAACAGGGGGGTCTAGGGGTTAGGGGTAGGTACAGGGAGGGTTACTTAGGCACCAACAGGGGGGGTCTTAGGTTTAGGCATCAACAGGGGGGTCTAGGGGTTAGGGGTAGGTACAGGGAGGGTTACTTAGTAAAAAAATTTTTTAACGTTATTATACGTTTCAGTATTTAAACGAAAGATTAACGTTTTTACAATTGCCGATTTAATGCACATTATTTAATGATTTATAACTTTAAAAAACATTAATTTTAAACGAAATACAGTACAATACAATTTTAAACGTTATCCATGCTTATCGTTAAAAACCCGGCGCCCTTTTTTCCCAGTGCCCCTTTTTAACGTACGCGGTTAGCACCGCTTTGTGAATCAAGCCCTTTGTTGCTACAACTGGCAGCATGAGGTGTAAAGCAAACTAACTGTAACTAAGGATTTGTTTTTAAGTAAATGGGAAGCTCAAATTGATAAAATAATGTTAAAACCCCAAAGTGCGGTAAATGATGGAGTATTTGTAAACATTTTTCATTTCTTCACGGTTTACCACACACTCATACCACTCTCCCTATCTACACGTGTGGCACAGCCATTGCCAAAAGCTACTGATGAGACATGTAACAAGCACAGTGCAAGTCTTCTGGTGAACTGGGGAAATTCTGCATTAGTATAATCAGCTAAGTTGCATTCTTGCCAAGTATATTATTACCACCAACTGTGACAAAGCAAAAGGCGACAAAGAATGAGGGAGGGAGATGGGGAAAATCAGCTTATATCATTGCCTGAAGCAAAGATGTTTGTTGAGGACTCTCCTCTTGCAGTTTTTCAAAATTGGAAGAGTCACATTATATACTGTATGTGTAAACACTGATGTTACACAAAGCTACATATTCAGAAACAAGTTTATTTTCTTATTTTCACATGTCTGTTAATTACAGTGTGTGTGTTCTCAAAGTGTCTGTTAACTTATTATGGATTGTATGTATTACTATGTGTCAAAATGAATGGCACTGCTAGCTCCAGTGCTGTTCATCTGAGCTAGGCTATCCGAGATACTCAGATATCCTAGCTCTTTTTTCACTATTCGAGCTCGAATACCGAACTCGAATAGTATTAGCTATCCGGGCTGTGCTATCCGAGCGCACTCGGATAGCAAGCAGCTATCCGGAGATATCCTAGCTATCCGAGCTCGGATAGCGTCACAAGCTCGGATAGCGTCATGACAGATGTCACCTCGAGTCCTCATAAGCGAATCAGAGGGCTCCCAGCCCTCTGACTGCAGCCAATCACAGAGGGGGAGCCTGGCCAAGCCCCCCTCTATAAATAGTGGACGCCATCTTCCCTCATTCGTCCTGCTTGCGACTTACTGACTGAATGTACTGAGAGACTGCTCCAGTGCGTTTTGTCTGTGTGCAAGTGCATTTCTATTGTTCTAAACCAAGCGTTTTTACACTCCAACACTTGATATTGAACTGTATTGCTTTGTATTGTAGATAGATTGTATTTTAGGCAGTTTAGTTTGTGTGATTACTAGGGACTAGGGAGGGAGACAGTCTGTCACTGGTGCTGCTGCAGCCAGCTGCTAGGCCCTGTGCCTAGGCAAGGCAGCCTGCCCTGCTCTGTGCTCTAGTCTCTAGTTACCTGTGCTCTCACCTGTCCTACTCTACTCCTGTACTACTACTTCTGTGTTAGATAGATTATTGTACTATTTTGTAGTTAGCAAGGCCCAGCTTTACTGCTATACCTGTCCTGCTGTATCTGCTCTCTGTAATCTAGTCACACCTGTTCTATTATTTAGCTAGATTCTTCTATTGTTTAGTTAGTAGTACTGTAGTGTACTGTACTCTAGTCTGTGTATAGGGACCGTCCGTCACCGCGTTACCTAGGGTCTTTGTGTGCGCAGTGCACATCTGCGCTGTCCGCACCCTCTCATTAGTGCTACACCCGTCCTATTGTTTATATATTACTTCTATTGTGTATTCGCTGAATTGTACTGTAGTCTGTGTATAGGGACACCGTCATTCAGCGTCAGCTAGGGTCTTTGTGTGCGCAGTGCACGTCTGCACTGTCCGCACCCTCTCGTTAGTGCTACACCCATCCTATTTTTTTCTATTACTTCTATTGTGTATTTTCTGACTTGTACTGTACTGTAGTCTGTGTATAGGGACACCGTCAGTCAGCGTCAGCTAGGGTCTTTGTGTGCGCAGTGCGCACTCTCTCGTTAGCGCTACACCGATCTCTGCTGTAGAGTACACCTGTCCGTCACCTCACACACCCACCACCACCAGTCCCACCCCATTAAAGTACCCCACTTGTCCCACCCGCCTTTACATACATACGTTTTTTTTTCATTTGTATAATATTAAAAATATACGATGTCTGGCACTGGCAGCCGCAGTTTGGGCAGGGGCAGCAAGGGCAGCAAGGGCATTGCCAAGAGAGGAGGTTGTGGGCGTGGCAGCCGCGCCACCACCACCATGCGCAGTTCTCCGTCTGCACCAGTGGCTATTCCGCCATTAGCCACTGGCCGTGGACGCCTTGGCCGCCCAACAGCTGGGAGTCACGCTGCAGAGACACAGCAGCAGCAGCTTGTGGCGCAGATGTTCCTCCCACCGCCAGGTCGTAGCCATCCTATTGAGGAGAAGGACGCAGACGCTGTGGTGGAACTGATGGTGGATGAGCAGGCCACCATTAGCTCTGGAACCGAGTCCTCCACCCCCGCCACCACTCCTGTTCGCAAGAGCAGCAGCAGCCGCCCAGCACTGCCTGGGGGGGAGGAGGAGGAGTGCAGTTCTCCAGCCCCAGCGGACAGCACCCTGTCACTCAGCAGCACCTTCTTGTTATCCCCAAGCACAGCGGGGCTATGGAGTGCTGTTGCGGCAGAATTGGAGGAGGAAGGAATGCTCATGGGCACTTTGGGGGATGATGCTTTGGACAGTCAGACAGTGGTGACTGTCCATCCGCCCATGCATGCAGAAGGGGAGTTTGGGGGATCCCAGCAGGACATGTTTGCGGAGGGGGAGGATGATTATGACAGGGTGAAGGACAGAGACTGGGTGCCAGGTCCTAGGAGTGGGGATGTCATCAGCTCTGAGGAGGAGGAGGAGGATGCGTCTGTGGGCCTTGCTAGAAGGATCAGCATCGCAGGCATGGGCAGGATCACAAGTGGGCGTGGTATGCAGGCCACACAGCGTGCTGATCAGGAGACGAGTTCTGCCAGTGCCACCACCAGCCGCACCAAGAACCCCCCCCCCCCAACCACCACAGGGAGACCAGCGGCAGCAGCACCTTCCAGCCGAAGGGGCAACTTCACCTCCCCAATATGGAATTTTTTAACCCTGCCATATGTGGAGTGCAAGTATGCCACCTGCAACCAGTGCCGCAAGCAGCTCAGCAGAGGGAAGGAGCCCTCTGCGTTTGGCACCACCTCTCTGGTCAACCATCTTGCAGGGAAACACTTTCATGAGCATGAGGAGTTCGTGAAGTTGAAGGAAGCTGGCAGTGGCAGTGGCAGACCCGCCACCACTGCGAAGCCGTCGGCAGCAGCCACCCGCCCTCCTCCACCTCCTCCAGCAGCACCAGCAAGAGTGCATCAGAAACGCACTGCTCAGCGACACCTTCCAGGGGGTGGTCAGGGTTCTGCCTTCCAGCAGCCGTCGCGTGCGTCAGCTGAACGGCTTGCTGGCACGGGCCATGTGCTCCCAACTCCTGCCTTATTCCCTTGTGCAGGAGGGGAGCGACATGCGTGCGCTCCTGATGTGTGCAGCCCCCGATTGGCCAATCCCCAGCCGACATTATTTCGCATGCAAGGCCATCCCTGCACTTCACCGCTCTGTGATGGCCAATGTCGGGAGAGGGCTGGATCACGCGGTGGGTCAACGGGTCCACGTCACCATGGACTCGTGGAGCAGCTGGTTTGGGACAGGCCGCTATCTGTCCTTCACCGTGCATTGGGTCAGCTTGGTGGAAGGGAGTGAGGAGGGGGGAGCAGCATCGGGCACTGTCAGAGCAGCAGCACCAACAACGCAGTGGGTGGTGCCACCATGCAGGGTCAGCGGAAAAGCAGCAGGTTCCTCTGATCCGCTTCCATCCTCCGGCGCACCAGCCCAAACCCCCCGCCTCAGCAGCAGCGTGAAGCCCCGCCACTGCCAAGCGCTGCTGGAATTGATCAGCCTGGGGAAGACCAAACTGACGGCAAACCACCTTCCTGGCCTAACTCCGAGAGCAGGAGAGGAATTGGCTGACCCCCAGAGGCCTCAGAGTCGGAGAGGTGGTGTCCGACAATGGGGCAAACCTTGTTGCTGCCATCAACAAGGGAGACCTGACCCACATCCCCTGCCTGGCGCACGTCCTAAACCTGGTAGTTCAAAAGTTCCTGCGGACCTACCAGGGGATGGACCGACTCCTTGAGGCGGCGAGGAAGGTTGTGCGTCATTTCCGGCACTCGCCTGCAGCCGTGGCAAGCCTGGAAGAGGTGCAGAAGGAGCTGCACCTGCCACAGCACCGGCTCATGCTCGATGTTCCAACTCGCTGGAACTCCACCCTGGCGATGTTGGAGCGTCTGGTTGAACAGAGGCAGGCTGTCAGCCAGTACGTTGCATGAGCAACAGTTGCCTCCCTCACTGCAACTGGGCGTGCCGCCACCAACCTCCCGTCCATCATCTCCACGGAGGACTTGGGGCACACGCAGCAGGTGTTCTCAGTCCTGGCACCCTTCCTGTAGGCCACCAACATGGTGAGCAGGGACCATGCAATGGTGTGAGAGTGGGTCCCCTTGGTGTGTGTGCTGGACAGGGCCCTGTATGCACTGCTGGAAGAGGGAGCAGCAGCCTTGGACCAGCAGGAGCTGCAGGCAGCTTCACAGGCCACCTCTGAGGAGGAGGGCTTGGAGTTGGTGGAGGTCCCTGACCTTGCTGCTGATGAGGGGGGAGCAGCAGAGCGCAGCTGGACTGGTGCGGGGGTGGAGAGAGGATGAGGTGGAGGGGGCAGAGGAAGAGGAGGACAGCACTGTCGGCTCTGGGGCTGCTGATGATGTGCCAACAGACGTGGCCAGACTCTTCCCAATGGCAGCGCACATGTTGAGGTGCCTGCGCAAGGACCCAAGGGTCATCCAGATGAAGAAGAGGGAGGACATCTGGATCTGCATGATGCTGGACCCACGTCTGAAGGGAAAGCTCAGCCAGTTCCTGCCTGCAGGAGGAGACCGTGCGCAACAAATGAGGGATTTGCAGCTGTCCCTTGTTGAGCGCTTGCAGGAATCCTTCCCTGAGCCATCCACCCCCACTGTCCAGCCAGCACAGAGGCAGCAGCAGGTGCCTGCATCCACCAGCAGCAAGCACACACGCACCACAGACCTGCTGTCTCTGACCAACGAGCTCTACATGAGTGTAGAGCTGCCAGGGACTAGAGAGGAGGTGCCTGCAGCAGCATCCTTCTCCTCCAGTCACAGACAGCGCTTGACCCGCATGGTGGCTGACTACATGGGGTCCTTCAGCGGGCTTGACAGCGTGGCCCCTGTTGATCCCATGGAGTATTAGGTCAAGCACCTGCCGATCTGGAGCGAGCTTGCGCAGTACGCCCTGGAAGTGCTCTCCTGCCCCCCTTCCAGCGTACTGTCAGAGCGTTGCTTCAGTGCAGCCGGTGGAGTCGTCACTGAGAAGCGATCTCGTCTGTCTCACAAGTCTGTGGACAGACTGACGTTTCTCAAAATGAACTAGGCTTGGGTGGAAGGCGAATTCCTGGCCCTTGTTGTCGGCGAGAGGGGGACATGAAGTGGCGCACACACACATTATACCTGCTGCTGCTGCTGCTGTATTTCTTACTGCCTTCTGTGTGTCTCCACTGCCAGGGAACACATTACAAGGTGCTGCTGCCCATGCGCCACCAGTTATTACGCTCAACAGTAGCTGCATTATTTTGAAAATAAATAAATAAATAAAATTATTTTAGAGGTGTCCGGGTTGAAAACTGTGCTGTCCCAATTGTGTATTGGAGACAATGTGGGCTTCACGACCGCTGTCTGGAACCTCATGCTGTTCATTTACGGCCCTGGAACCACCGCTAGGACCCAGGGCCTACTATGTCTCGCTGCCTGCTCTCCTGCCTGCTGCCAAATGCCAGTCTGCCACACATTTATCCTCCTCACGCTGCCTGCTGTTATATTTCCTCCTGCTGCTGTCTCCTCTCCACTGCCAGGGAACACATTACAAGGTGCTGCTGCCCATGCGCCACCAGCTATTACGCTCAACAATAGCTGCATTATTTTGAAAAATTTTTTTTAAATTATTTTAGAGGTGTCCAGGTTGAAAACTGTGCTGTCCCAATTGTGTATTGGACACAATGTGGGCTTCACGATCGCTGTCTGGAACCTCATGCTGTTCATTTACGGCCCTGGAACCACCGCTAGGACCCAGGGCCTACTATGTCTCGCTGCCTGCCCTCCTGCCTGCTGCCAAATGCCAGTCTGCCACACACTTATCCTCCTCACACTGCCTGCTGTTATATTTCCTCCTGCTGTCTGTGTGTTTCCACTGCCAGGGAACCCATTACAAGGTGCTGCTGCCCATGCGCCACCAGCTATTACGCTCAACAACAGCTGCATTATTTTGAATTTTTTTTTTAATTATTTTAGAGGTGTCCGGGTTGAAAACTGTGCTGTCCCAATTGTGTATTGGACACAATGTGGGCTTCACGACCGCTGTCTGGAACCTCATGCTGTGTATTTACGGCCCTGGAACCACCGCTAGGACCCAGGGCCTACTATGTCTCACTGCCTGCCCTCCTGCCTGCTGCCAAATGCCAGTCTGCCACACACTTATCCTCCTCACGCTGCCTGCTGTTATATTTCCTCCGGCTGTCTGTGTGTTTCCACTGCCAGGGAACACATTACAAGGTGCTGCTGCCCATGCGCCACCAGCTATTACGCTCAACAATAGCTGCATTATTTTGAAAAAAAAAAAAATTAAATTATTTTAGAGGTGTCCAGGTTGAAAACTGTGCTGTCCCAATTGTGTATTGGACACAATGTGGGCTTCACGATCGCTGTCTGGAACCTCATGCTGTTCATTTACGGCCCTGGAACCACCGCTAGGACCCAGGGCCTACTATGTCTCGCTGCCTGCCCTCCTGCCTGCTGCCAAATGCCAGTCTGCCACACATTTATCCTCCTCACGCTGCCTGCTGTTATATTTCCTCCTGCTGCTGTCTCCTCTCCACTGCCAGGGAACACATTACAAGGTGCTGCTGCCCATGCGCCACCAGCTATTACGCTCAACAATAGCTGCATTATTTTGAAAAAATTAAATTATTTTAGAGGTGTCCAGGTTGAAAACTGTGCTGTCCCAATTGTGTATTGGACACAATGTGGGCTTCACGATCGCTGTCTGGAACCTCATGCTGTTCATTTACGGCCCTGGAACCACCGCTAGGACCCAGGGCCTACTATGTCTCGCTGCCTGCCCTCCTGCCTGCTGCCAAATGCCAGTCTGCCACACACTTATCCTCCTCACACTGCCTGCTGTTATATTTCCTCCTGCTGTCTGTGTGTTTCCACTGCCAGGGAACCCATTACAAGGTGCTGCTGCCCATGCGCCACCAGCTATTACGCTCAACAACAGCTGCATTATTTTGAATTTTTTTTTTAAATTATTTTAGAGGTGTCCGGGTTGAAAACTGTGCTGTCCCAATTGTGTATTGGACACAATGTGGGCTTCACGACCGCTGTCTGGAACCTCATGCTTTGTATTTACGGCCCTGGAACCACCGCTAGGACCCAGGGCCTACTATGTCTCACTGCCTGCCCTCCTGCCTGCTGCCAAATGCCAGTCTGCCACACACTTATCCTCCTCACGCTGCCTGCTGTTATATTTCCTCCGGCTGTCTGTGTGTTTCCACTGCCAGGGAACACATTACAAGGTGCTGCTGCCCATGCGCCACCAGCTATTACGCTCAACAATAGCTGCATTATTTTGAAAAAAAAAAAAATTTAAATTATTTTAGAGGTGTCCAGGTTGAAAACTGTGCTGTCCCAATTGTGTATTGGACACAATGTGGGCTTCACGATCGCTGTCTGGAACCTCATGCTGTTCATTTACGGCCCTGGAACCACCGCTAGGACCCAGGGCCTACTATGTCTCGCTGCCTGCCCTCCTGCCTGCTGCCAAATGCCAGTCTGCCACACACTTATCCTCCTCACACTGCCTGCTGTTATATTTCCTCCTGCTGTCTGTGTGTTTCCACTGCCAGGGAACCCATTACAAGGTGCTGCTGCCCATGCGCCACCAGCTATTACGCTCAACAACAGCTGCATTATTTTGAAAATTTTTTTTTAAATTATTTTAGAGGTGTCCGGGTTGAAAACTGTGCTGTCCCAATTGTGTATTGGACACAATGTGGGCTTCACGACCGCTGTCTGGAACCTCATGCTTTGTATTTACGGCCCTGGAACCACCGCTAGGACCCAGGGCCTACTATGTCTCACTGCCTGCCCTCCTGCCTGCTGCCAAATGCCAGTCTGCCACACACTTATCCTCCTCACGCTGCCTGCTGTTATATTTCCTCCGGCTGTCTGTGTGTTTCCACTGCCAGGGAACACATTACAAGGTGCTGCTGCCCATGCGCCACCAGCTATTACGCTCAACAATAGCTGCATTATTTTGAAAAAAAAAAAATTTAAATTATTTTAGAGGTGTCCAGGTTGAAAACTGTGCTGTCCCAATTGTGTATTGGACACAATGTGGGCTTCACGATCGCTGTCTGGAACCTCATGCTGTTCATTTACGGCCCTGGAACCACCGCTAGGACCCAGGGCCTACTATGTCTCGCTGCCTGCCCTCCTGCCTGCTGCCAAATGCCAGTCTGCCACACACTTATCCTCCTCACACTGACTGCTGTTATATTTCCTCCTGCTGTCTGTGTGTTTCCAGTGCCAGGGAACACATTACAAGGTGCTGCTGCCCATGCGCCACCAGCTATTACGCTCAACAATAGCTGCATTATTTTGAAAAAAAATTTTTAATTATTTTAGAGGTGTCCGGGTTGAAAACTGTGCTGTCCCAATTGTGTATTGGACACAATGTGGGCTTCACGACCGCTGTCTGGAACCTCATGCTGTTCATTTACGGCCCTGGAACCACCACTAGGACCCAGGGCCTATTATGTCTTGCTGCCTTCCCTCCTGCCTGCTGCCAAATGCCAGTCTGCCACACACTTATCCTCCTCACGCTGCCTGCTGTTATATTTCCTCCTGCTGTCTGTGTCTCCTCTCCACTGCCAGGGAACCCATTACAAGGTGCTGCTGCCCATGCGCCACCAGCTATTACGCTCAAAAATAGCTGCCTCCTGCCTGCATCAATTTGAAAAAATAAAAATTGTACTTAATTTAGAGGTGTCCAAGACACATAATATAATGATAGAGAAGAAGTTGATATAGAAGAAGAAGATATAGAAGAAGAAGATATAGAAAACAAAGAAGAAGAAGATATAGAAGAAGAAGAAGAAGAAGATATAGAAGAAGAAGAAGAAGGAGAAGGAGAAGATATAGAAGAAGAAGATATAGAAGAAGATCTAGAAGAAGAAGAAAAAGAAGAAGAAGAAGAAGAAGAAGTAGAAGATATAGAAGAAGATCTAGAAGAAGAAGAAGAAGATATAGAAGAAGAAGATATAGAAGAAGAAGAAGAAGAAGATATAGAAGAAGAAGATATAGAAAAAGAAGAAGATATAGAAGAAGAAGATGAAAACAACGTAAATGAAGACTTCCAACAACCATTTTGGACACACCTTCTCATGCCAACACTTTTCATGAAGTTAATTTACTATTTTTGATACCCTTTTTATAACTACTACATCACCACATAATCACTTGATGTTCTTCTTCATAAAAAAGGTGGTTTCATGCATCATTGACCTCCAATACAAGTTTTAAAAGCTATTTAAGGCCAGCTCGAATATTTTACTCGAATACAGACTCGGATAGTGACGTCGGATATCCGAGGTCAAATCGGATATTCAATTAACTCGAATATCAAACTTCGAGTGAATTTGGATAGTTTACTATCCGAATACGACCAAACTCGAATAGGATAATGAGGTATCCGAGCAACACTAGCTAACTCCGAATTCATCATCTAAAGCTTCATACGCTCATTAGATTAAACTTGGCCAAGGCTGCCCCTGCCGAGAATCTGGTGTGTGCACAGCGGTCGACCCTCTCAATGTGTTGGTGAGAGAGGTAGCCGGCTGGGTCATCAAATGTTGCACGACAATTGTCCTCCCTCCTTACCACTCCCGCTCCGTCGTCGCTACTCTTCGTCCCATCACCAAACTCCATAGTAACAGAATGCGCCACCAGCCTACGGGCTAGCAACGCATCTGTATAGAATCGGGACTCAAAATGTCGCCGGAGGGATTAACCCGGCGACAAATCATCGTATCAGAGTGGGGAGGGATCTGTAAATCTGAGAGATTTAAAATGAAAAAATATAGATACTTATCTTGGAAGAAACAAGTCGCTGGCCTCTACAGAGGCTTCTCTTTTCCATACCTCCAGCACTGCCCCCCCGAAGTTCCCTGGAGCTCCATCACACTGCACAGATGCAGATGGTTCGCGCCTTTGCAGTAGCACAGTACAACCCTGAGCAACGTATTTGTACTTCACTAGGGGCTGGATTCACTAAACTGTGATAACTCATATCACGGCCGGGCTCGCGTTTTGTACGCGTTATAACATGCGTAACGGTTTGCGCATGCAAACGCGAATTTCCCCACGCAAATGCAAATTTTTGTGCACGTTTGCACACAAAAATTCGCGTTTGCATGCGAAAAAATTCATGTTTGTGCTGTAAACTGCTCCACTAGTGCAGCCGTGCTATGAGTTATAATCACAGTTTAGTGAATCAAGCCCTATGTGTGTGTGTGTGTGTGTGTGTGTGTGTGTGTGTGTGTGTGTGTGTGTGTGTGTGTGTGTCTGCGTGTGTCTGGATGGTGTGTGTGTGTGTCTGTGTGTCTGTGTGTCTGTGTGTGTGTGTGTGTGTGTGTGTGTCTGGATGGTGTGTGTGTGTGTCTAGATGGTGTGTGTGCGTGTGTGTGTGTGTGTGTGTGTGTGTGTGTGTGTGTCTGGATGGTGTGTGTGTGTCTGGATGGTGTGTGTGTGTGGGTGTGTGTATGTGTAGTGTGTGTGTGTGTGTAGTGTGTGTGTGTAGTGTGAGTGTGTGTGTGTGTGTGTGTGTGTGTGTCTGCGTGTGTCTGGATGGTGTGTGTGTGTGTGTGTGTGTGTGTGTGTGTCTGGATGGTGTGTGTGTGTGTGTCTAGATGGTGTGTGTGCGTGTGTGTGTGTGTGTGTGTGTCTGGATGGTGTGTGTGTGTCTGGATGGTGTGTGTGTGTGGGTGTGTGTATGTGTAGTGTGTGTGTGTGTGTGTGTGTGTGTGTAGTGTGTGTAGTGTGTGCGTGTGTGCGTGTGTGCGTGTGTGCGTGTGTGTAGTGTGTAGTGTGTGTGTGTGTGTGTGTGTGTGTGTGTGTGTGTGTGTGTGTGTGTGTAGTGTGTGTAGTGTGTGCGTGTGTGTGTGTGTAGTGTGTAGTGTGTGTGTGCGTGTGTGTGTGTGTGTAGTGTGTGTGTGTGTGTGTAGTGTGTGCGTGTGTGTGTGTGTGTGTGTGTCTGGATGCGTGTGTGTGTGTGTGTTTCTATGTGTGTGTGACATCTGTTTTTCCAGATTATTGAGGCACACATCAAATAAAAGTAATGGTAGGTGAGCCACTGTAAAGAATATCACTTTTTCTATCTTTCTGCTCTTACATTCCCTCATTATTATCATCCTGTTTTCACGGCTGGCTGGTCTTGGCTTTGCCCAACGATTACTTAAGCAAAGAAGCAAGTAGTACACATCCAGTATGGATTTTGTGATGCTAGAATGCCTTTCTGTTCTGGTGGAAGACTTGCCAGTTCAGGCTGAAGTCAGATGACTCTCTCAAGGACATCTTTTATTAGTGTGGCTTTTCTGTCTCTGACACGCTCTACAGAGGTCATCTTGCTTCTGAAGGGGATGTTTCTTTGTAGATCGTATGTACTTGTAGGCTAGTTTCTTTTTAATATTCATGATAGGACGTTTATAGTTGCTCCTCACATCAAGTCGTGGTTAGATCAAGCAACAATTGTGTGCTGGTTCAGGTGTAGCCTGTTCTCTGAAACCCAATCTGTAATGCAAGACTCCCCTCCCAGAGTCGCAGTCTCTGTTTCCTCTACCCCGTGGTCTGCAGTACATGAGGTCGCAATGGCATGCATGAAACAAAGGCACAGTGAAATGTGGGCGCCCAGGAATAGCCGATAGTAAAATATTGGTATTTTACAGGGCTAACCTTAACCTTCCACACCCCCTCCTAAAGCCTATCCTTAATCACCCCACACAGCTAACTTTACCCCCCCCCATGTCTAACCTTTATCACCACCCCCTGTACGCCTAAACTGAAGTGACCCTATTACCCGCTTCTACACAAAGAATAAAATGGATAGTGCTTTGCGGCATTGGTTTTTGACCCTGCATAAGTTGGCATGCGAAAGCGAATGCATATTTGCATAAGCATTGCCTCATGAATAGCCAATTAGGCGAAATTTGCTTAGCCAGATATGTCAGGTGTTCACTTGGTGTTTAACGCACACATTCAATTCTTTGTGTAGTAGCTATTACCCGCTTCCAGTCCACCGCAAAAACAAAAACGCCCACTACTTGTAGCTGTATTTGCCATATTTTGAATTGCGGGCGTCAGACGCCATGGGATCCCAAGTTTCACACTAGAGCAACTATTTAAAAAGGCACCCAAGTTTCAGACACTAGCCCGAATTTCCCACTTCCTCTCAAAGCTCCTAATGCATTCAAAGTAATGCAAGTATAAACCCAAAGATGGTGAGACACCACTAGCTACAAATCATGGGCCCCCAGTGAAACTTTGTTAGGGCCTTTCAGTGTTCACACCTCTTCCCTGCAGTGAAACCCCCACAGCCTGGGGTCCCATCTGCCAGTGGTGGTCATATAACAAGTGTGTCCACAATGATCTGAACATAATTGTGTGGACACCAGGACTCCCTCTACCCATTATAAGTCTGGTTACAACACCCCTGCTCTGGAAGGGAGACCCTGTAGTGGAGGAAGGGAGGAGTCATTGGGCCTCCCCAACCCAGGGCCCCTCTGCAGATGCCACCCTGGTAGTTACTCCTCTTCTCTCTATAATGTTTGCAGAACATTGCAGCACCAATAAGTGAAACACATTTATCAGAGAGATATAGGGACTGGTATACACGGGCCAAAATTCACTTGAGATCGGTGAACAATCTGATCAAAGTATTTGGATTGTTGTATGATCAGAAAATAATTTTTCTTCTGACCAACCAGAAATGGCTAACACAAGACTATCAGTTTTTTAAATGATCAGAGATTAAATATACTGATTGGTTCATGCCATGTAGATGTGCCCTTCACCAATCCATATAATAGGAGCAAGATGTCTGACGGACAAAGCCTGCAACTAAGAAGACAGAAGAGCTATGGTACATGTGTGTCTATTGGTTTGGCATTCCCATTTGACTGATCACTTTTCAGGAAATTGTATGGTGTGTACAAGGCATAAAACAGAAGAGCTATGGTACATGTGCATCCATTGGTTTGGCATTTCCATCTGACTGATCACTATTCAGGAAATTGTATGGTGTGTACCAGGCATAAAACAGAAGAGCTATGCTACGTGTGTGTCTGTTGGTTTGGCATTCTCATCTGGCTGATCACTATTCAGGAAATTGATCAGATTGATCGATTGCCTTAAAAAAAGGTTTGCTGGGTGATTGTTCCCGGGAAGAACTGAATGTTTGCAGATGTATTCATCACCCCTTAGACCTCCCATAGCCATATTCCCCTTCTAAGGAGAATACATTGATCAGCCGTATTGGATTTTTACTAGATACAGGGCCGGATTTCTGGAAAATCCACAAAGGCCTGGGCCTTGGATGGCAGCTGCTGCTGCACAAGAGGCATCTGAACATGAAAGGGGGGTTGCTACATATGAAAGAGGAGTCTAAAAATGTGTGTGTGTGTGTGGGTGGAGGGGAAGGGGGGGGGGGTGTGATAAAAGGGAAACTGGTACCCAAGGTAGCTGTTCATCAAGGAGAGGGGCTACAGTGTATGGACATTCCAATGAAAGAGGGGACTTCACATGGAATGGGAGAGGAGCTGCTGCACATGAAAGGGGAGCCACAATATACTGTACTTGGCCTAGGGACACAAAAAGTACAAATCCGATCTTGACCAGATGGTCACTACTGTATTTCCTGAGAGGAAGGTCTGCCTCTTCCCCTCCACTGGGAAGCACATGTTGCCTGGTTGAGGGATAGTTCTCACTCGGCGCTTGGAGCACTGCTAGCCCACGATCACGTTCGGCATCGCAATTTGTTGCCAAAATCTTGCGATTCAGCATGATTAGCGCCTGTGATTCCTGGTCAATAGAACGAGAATCACAGCACAATTGCCCCTGGAACGCTGCATGCATTGATTGAAAATGCAACTGCTGCAGTGTGAATGTATCCATAGGGATACATTAGTAGCTGCTCTTTGCTGATCGTCGGCAAAAAAATCGCCAAGTGTGCACCAGCCCTAAATGTCTACATCTTTATGCCTCTTGCTGACACTGATATGATATCCGCTTTGTACTACGCACGTCATGCTATCTTCTATGCCCATAAGTAACTAAACTGAATGTGCTGGCAGTTATCCAGGTCTGAAAGATTAGTTCTGAGTCACTGTATGACTGACCCTTTAATGTTCGGTTCCCATCAGTTCAAGCTTTTACCAATAATTTGGATAGACTGCACTTCTTACTGGCGTTAAAGTACTGTATCTGTTGCCCTTCATAAGCCCCTCCCGTGCTTGTCTTGCAGTCATTCCATTATCTAACCACCAGTGAACCTGTATGTATGTCACTTATGTCAGACAAATTCAGATGCCATTCTCAAGCGCAGTGAGACTGACACTTTGACAGGTTGCCCTTGTACTTTCATAATGATCTAGTAAGCATGCTATTATGTAACACTGATTGTAGCTGTGTCTTTGAATCAAGCATTGTTCGCACACAGCACTTCTTCAATATGTCCCATAATTCATTGCTGCAGTCATAATATTAAGCTCCAGAACAATGACAGAGAGTAATTTGTTAAGCAGCTCACAAGGCATACATTTACAAATCTGGTCACATTTTCCCCAACAATGGGAAGAGATGTTACGTTGAGCATGTAGTCATTTTCCCTGAGTGGCCTCACTGACTACTTAGGAGTAGATTGTATATTATGGGCCTATCTGCCTGATTTCTCCACAGCATTTGCCGGCAATAAGTGAAGGTAAAGTTACAGAGATATTCAAGGAAGCCGGAAAAAAAGAATCAATAAAATACTTTTTTCCTGAGGTAAAAATAGTCAGAATTTGAACTCTAGGTTCGAGAAATCGCAAGAAGCTTGGTACGGTCACTTATCTGATATAAGCTTTGCGCGCGCATGTCAGCTTCAGACCCCATTAGCAGAGAGCGGGTGGCGCGGAAGCTTTCATTACAGTTAATGGGGGAGTGCTAGCATGGTGGCGAAGACCCAGCAAGGTCGATATTTTGTAGAGTACCTCAGAACCCCCACGACTATCCTCAGTGAGCTATCTCCTGTGGTTCAATAAGAGAACAGAGCCTAAGTGATACTAATATGGCAGCTTCCTCTCATCCCTCTCCGAAAACTTTAAATAGCGCCATACTTATTCATATTTTTACTAGCTTTCACAGAAAGAAAGGGAAATCTTATTTTACACAGCTAGCGTTCCCTGTCAGTAACTCATGCAATCTCTTTAGCTCTGCCTGATTCCCTTTGAAAAATCATAGCTTTATTTAGGAGCGCACACAATACACTGTGCTTTGCCTGCAGCTGACACATTTGTCTTTTGAAATTTTATATCACTCATATGCCTAATGCAACCTGAAAAGGAGACAGTCTGAGTTGCTTGAATGGCTTGGAAAGAACTGTGTAATTGCTCAGTAGCAAGCACCATAATTACAAATTACTAATCCTGTTAAGTAAAACAGTGACATGCGGGGACAGGGATAAAGGGCGATGGGAGTACCTGGATAATGCTGTGAAATTACCTAATTCTCATTTATTAGCTATAAAATAATATTGTATTGAACATGGCTTCATATATACATGCCTGTTTGCACATACATTGGGCCTGATTTACTATATTATCTCCTGGTTTACTAAGGCTACTTTCACACTATGACACATAAGCAATTCACGTTTTCTCCTGAGTTTTCTCCTAGGTGATATTTTCACACCTTGTCATTAAATGCCTTTTAAACCATCAGCAAGCAAGAAATACTCAACATAATTTTGATAGTACTTTTTCACTAACTTTTAGGGCTCGTTCACACTAGAGGCGCATTGTGATTTTTTTAAGTGCTGGCGATTTTTCAAAATCGCCCTGAAAGCACATGTGCAATGATTCTCTATGAGAGTTCACATCTGAGCAATTTGTTTCCGTTTAGAAAAGTGTTGCATGTACCATTTTTGAGGCGATTCCGTCTCAATGGAAGGTATAGGAAAAACGCAAAATGCTCACAAAATCGCTTTGTGCAGCAATTGCGTTCACGTTTTTAAGAATAAATACATTTATTCTTTTCCGGGTCAAAGAGTTAAAAAAAATGCTTGGGAAAAGCGCTTAGAAAAGCACTTTTCACAAAAATGGAACGCCGACCCAAGCACCAGGAATTGAAAAAAAAAATGACGAAAAAATCCCAGCGTGAATGCTAACGCGAGCGGAAGGCAATGTGAACGAGGTCTTAGGTACTTTTTCAATTATTAAATGTTTTAAAAGTTAATTTAAAGAAAAAACTAAATTTATCTCCATTGAGATAACTCAATGGAGATAAATTTAATTGCATATGGACCTATATACTTTACGCATCCTGAAAGATAGAATCGCAAGTGATCTAAAGTCATATTGTGAGCCCCTGATTAGATTGTGAGCCCCTGATTAGATACTGAGCCCCTCTGAGAGACAGTTAAGTGACAAGTACAATATGCTCTGTACAGCGCTGCGGAAGATGTAGGCGCTATATAAATACTAATTAATAATAAATAATAATATCATAGCATTATTCCCCTGGAAATAGTCACACCACCCCGCAAAAGTAGCAGTGTGAAAGGTTTATTGAAATATAATTGAATTGCATTGTGATGCGATTATATTGTACATTGCACCATGACGCAACGGACGTAGTGTGAAAAGTGCTTAAAGCTACGTACACACGCGTGACCATCATCGTTAGAAAGCGAACAATCTACAATAATAATGCAAGGACCAAATTACATCTAACAACGACACGACGCATCAAATCAAATCAAATATAGCTTTATTGGCATAACCAATATTCATACAGGCATTGCCAAAGCAGGGGGGAATGGGGGAGATGGGACAGGGTGGGGAAGGGGTACAGTAGGTTAGCAGTTAATGGACATTTTTAGGTTTTGAGTTCATTTATGATTCTCTCAGTCTATAGCATGCTGTGACGTAGTGTGCACCAATTGTCACTGTGGATTCTTCTTCTCCTAGTAGAATGTAGAGTTTTCTCTCATCCTCTATTGTGTGAAAGTCTAGAAATAGTTCCTTCAATTAAAGAAGGTTTCCCTGGTTGCAGACAGTATATTTGGGCAGTGCAGCAGGATTCTTGTCCTTGAGGGTCTTCTGCTCAGTGTTGGCATAGTCTCTCCTCCCTGGGTTTGTACGTCTGCCTGTGTCTCCCAGACTCGACTTCGAGGTTGTGAGCACTCAGTCTGTAAACACTCAGGATTTGCCTCTCTCGAGAGTTTTGGAGCTTTTCCAGGCATGGGGCCATTTTATATTGTCTTTGTAGGGACTGGTATATGGTTAGCTTTTGTGACTGTTTTATTTCACGCCTCCATTTATCTTTATAGTCCTATTTGCTCTTGGCTGTGATGTGCTTTATCTGGCCTCTTGATAGGACCTGTGGATCTGGTTTTGGAGGGAGCAGAGAGTTGACCACTTCTTTCAGGGCACATGGTTTTTCTTGGTCTTAATTGTGCAACATGGCTTTGTGGTGTGGTGAGTCCGGGCAGCTCTTCTTTCGGTGGGCCCAGTATGTCACTGGACACATTATAAGTCACTGACAGTACAACAAGGGTCTATGATTTCCATTGCTAGTAAAAGCTCAAAATAGAGGAATCAGAAGTATGTAGCAAGCCATCTACAAACGTTTTGAATGGAACGATCATTCCTCATCATCAAACGACTAATACTAGTAATCGACCAAAATTATCCATTATATATCCATCAAATATCCATATGCCTGAGAATCGTCATTTATGGGGGTTTTTTTGGGACGTTCTTCAATACATATTTTGCAACAATGTTTGCATGATTTATACAACTAGATTTTTTTAAAAAGAAAAATTGGCTAGGTAATAAATTATTTTCATGTTGAGCAATAAATATTTGAAAAAAAAATTATAATAAACAAATAATTAAAAAAATTACAAACCTCTTGTATTGTAATGAAGCAATGGGGCCCTGGATTTTTTTTTAAAGAGTGCCTAAATTATAAATTACAGTTTGCTTTAAAACTAATACGTTGCGAAGATATATAAAATCACACATAATAAAGTGTTATTTTCTCACCCCCGAGGTCCATATTTCACATCACATGTGGTCTTGAAATCCCCGCCTCCAGTGTGAAATTGGGCCAGGGTGATTATTTTTCCTTTCCAAACCATAGGTGCAAAGGAGTTGGGGGATTGATGTCATAATTTCACCCCCATGCTCTGCTCCCAGTCCACACCACTGTGAAAAGAGATGTGATCTAATACAGGCGAGCAGACAGACATACATCTGAAATAAGAATTATAGCAAATACACATGATAAGACAGGCTGCAGCAGTTCTCCTGTCTCCTCTCTGTGAAAAGAGATGTAATTTGATCCAGGCTGGCAGAGAGCAGGGGAGGGAGGGGCAGGGGAGGGAACCAGGCAGGAGGGGAGGACCTGAGGGTGCTGAAGGTGTACGTTGGCAAGGCTTCAGCATGGGAAAGAAGGAAGTGCTGCTAAAGATATAAATGTTAGTCTGTTCTATCCACTTTGATGTACCAGATGTAAACTTTATATGTTAATCTAACTGAACACAGTGCATAGACTGCATATATGTATTGCCATTCAAACATTTTGTTGGCTGTAGGTGCTCTTTAAGGGACTCTTGGAATCTCATTTAGTAAGACATCTCCAGAGATCTTCAAAAACAAACCTGAAATGGAAAATAAGTTTATGTGGTAATTGTGTATGTGTAATGCTCATGCTAAATAGTAAAACTTTCCTGGAGTTAAAGTGGACCGAAACCCAAAACTCCATTTACAAACTGCATTCCTATCATGATACTGACTAGCGGAATATAACATAAAGGCCTCAATTCACTAAGGGCAGCTCGGTAAAATACTGCATTCAGTATTTTACTTTTTTTTTCCAAATTCACTAAAATTTCCCACATGCGGCAAAAGTTTGGTAATATACCCCCCCAAAAAACATGCTTCAATTCACTAAGCCCTGCTCGGTAGTCTAACCAGCTGTGGAGCAAGTATGACAGCAAGCTATCAGTTCTCTCTTACAAGACTGTGCATGAGCCGTTCTATTTTCTCTCTAGTGCATCCCTGGCATCCCGTTAGAAGTGCATCTGTGCTAACTAGAAAGAGCTCTTCTGTGTATCAGTATACAGATATGCACAACTAAAGGGATACAGAAAAGCCTTTGTAAATGTCTCACCCTCCAGACTATCGGAGTGCGATAACACGTTTAACGAATTGGCATTTGGCAAGGTGATCGATAAAATCAGCTGTTTTCTGAATTACCGAATGCAGCAATGCTTAGTGAATTGAGGCCAAAATGTTTTATCTGGAAACAAATAGTACTGTAAACAATAAGCTTCCACAAAGAGATGCCTAGGCAGAAATCTCAAGGTCTGTCCCCCAGGAGGATTGTGGGAGACTAAAATAATCTGTAACATGGAAACTATGCAAGCAGAGCCAGTCGGCATAGGCACATGTATGATTTACATCGAAATATTACCCCTGTTGGAAGCAAAAAAATGACTGCCACAACATGCCACAGAATTGTTCAGATTATTTTTTGCGTTTACAGGCCACATTAGATGACATTTTCTGAACAGTTAGTCCACTTTAACAAATGCGACTTTTCATTTTGTCCGGTGTAGTGTAGGTCCACTTTAACAATACATCCGTGTGGGTGATATAAAGGATTTCATTTCATAATCCTGACTGAATAAAGAGCCGTAAATAGAGGCAGCCTCCACACATTGGATATCTTCCAGCAGCCTCGGCCTATCCGTTTTAGTCAAGGGCAAACAGCCCTACAGATGTTTCTTAAAACCAAGAAATGGTTCATGACAGAAAACGGCTTAGTAAATAAGCCAGAGTAATTCTCACATGCTGCTTTATGATATGCAGATTCCAATAGGCACAATATTGACTCCCTCTAACAGTTTTATTGCATTTGATTAATTGAATGTTTCAGTCCTACCTAAAGGGAGTTGCGGATCTCCCTTGGAGAGGGTTAGATTTTCTCTGCTCCAGTTAAAAATGGTAATATATTTTCTGGGTCATAGCTGAGACGAATGCCTAATTGAGTTATTATAGCATTTAAAACATGCAACCCAATATAGTGCTTGATGACAGTTTATTTGCTTTTGGTTTTGGCTGGGTGGGATAGCAGAAAGAAACTCATTCCTCTGGTACTACTTGACTGATGAAACTCTTGATTGTGAAGACACTTATCCTGGGCATACACGGCAGGAAGGGAGGCTTATCAATCAAGCCTGATGGCTCGATTGATAATATCTGACGTGTCCGATACCCCACCGGATCGATACTGTGCTCTATACCGGCGGGGAGAACAATGTCCAGAAACGAGCGGCTTATTAGCCGCTCCAGCAGGGACGAGCGGCAATCAATCCGCACGCACACGCGGACGAGCGGGGATGCGCCGGCATCGAGCCGCTGGCTCGATCCGGCGCAGAATTGAATAGAGAAACGTGCCATGTTTGCCCGGCATTAGAAATATTGACTCTAGTGAATACCCTAGTGAATACCCTGGCAGTGTTCACAAATATTTTTCTTTGTGACTGTTTTTGAATAGACTATTATACAGTGCCATGGTGTATGAGTTTGTATGGAAGAAGTGTAAGCACCACTTCTTATTGCTCTCTGAGAGGAAAGCAGATGATAATCAGGCAGTTTGATCCCTTGCAGGCCATCACCCCCACAGCCCAAGTATGAGTATCTTCCCTCCATTAGCAGGGTTGTAATGTGGGAACTGGGAAGATAATGAAACATAAGGGGTCGAAGAAGAATAAGCACAGAATTGAGAAGATCAGATTTTGGTGGTGGGATGGAGGATTCGGTATCAGCCACTGAAGCTGAAATAGGCAGTGAAAGGTGAGTGTCAGTAAGGGTCAGTCAGATAAGGATGGCTAGAGCAGTGATCTGCAAACTTGGCTCTCCAGCTGTTAAAACGGATCCGAGATGAAAAACTAACTATAACAAGTAACTTGTCTATATATCTTATCTAAAGTTTAGATAGTTTACACAGCTAATCTAGCTGGAAACAGCTTCAATAGTTTATGATTATTTATGCCTGCGATACAATGAGGGCAGCCATGTTCTGTTTGTCAGTTGTCACAGGCTGAGGGCTGGAGATCAGCTTGCCTGTGTGTAATGTGACAAATTCAGTCCCCTCTCCTCCTCCCGCCTCCCCGTTGCCTCTGAAATCTCTGGCTAGTAATCTGCTCCTCCTCCTGCCCAGACTGAGCTCCCATAAGGCCTTGCTACACAGCCAAGGCACTCTAAAAAGCTGTGGGCGAGGCCTGTTTAGTTTATAGGGAATTACAGTATTAAAACAAAACAAGTATTTGGTTTGAGGAATGCCCTATAAACTATATGAAAGAAACACAATTATGCAATGAGTAAAATTTATCTCGGATCCACTTTAAGGAACTACAAGTCCCACAATGCATTACAGGAGTCTGACAGCCACAGTCACGATTCATAAAGGCAAATGCATTGTGAGACTTGTAGTTCTTTAACAGCTGGAGAGCCAAGTCTGCAGATCACTGGGCTAGAGTAACAAATATATAAGGAGGATTACGGAGCGGAAGAGATGGGGTAGGGTACATTAGCTTTACCTTTTAGGGTTAGATGATTAGTGTTAGTATTGACAGGGAGGTTAAGGTTAAGCATCAAGAAGAAGAGAGTTTAAGGTTAGGCATTAAAAAGAGGGCTTTCGTTAAGAGTAGAGGTCAAGGTTAGGCATTAGGCTGGGAAATTGGTAAGGGTTAGATGAATAATGGTGGAGTAAACATCAAAAGTCTAGGCAAACTCATCATTGTCAACTTACATACCAATCTGCTATTGGATAGCTAGCATTGGCACCCAATTCTCTTGTGTCAAATCCAAGAACAATTTCAAGGCTCTCAACAAAAACCCTGCTCAGTACACCGAGGAGTCCCATGTTCAGGAGATGTAAGAATACTATTCTTTTTCATATTATGGACATGATTGGCAGCTAGTGGGTCTCCTCCTCATCATTTGTTTAGTCGAGTATGACTCTTCTTGATCCCATGTCCTTTTGCATCTGTCAGTCACTGCCTCTTTCAGCTGTATGTAAGGGCATGGTCATAGCTTCACAAATGCTGTCTGTCCATCTCTGCCTCTGATGTTCTCTTCTGCTTTTTTCCTCAGTTTTTCCAAGCATCAAGGCCTTCTCCAAAGATCCTGGGCCTTTCATTATGTGAGCAAAATAAGTTGCAATTGTAGTACAATATTAGTCCCTTGAGTAAACACTCTGAGTTTATTTCTTATTGACTGGTCAGGTCTTCTAGCTGTCCAGGGAACTCTCAATAGTTTTCTCCAAGCCCACATTCTGAAAGCATTATATATAGTATGTGACAGTACTTTGTATGGTCTTGATCCAGTTGTGAATCATGCCTGAAGAAGAAAATTAAAGTTTTGAAAGCTTGCAAAGGAATCTTGTACAGTTAGTCATTAAAGGTATCACGTAAACAACTTTTGTTGTTATGTCTTCGGATTCTCTCCATGACTAATACCGGACCACACTCAACTAGCTTCACCATGTATGGATGTATATGGGAGGGAGGGGAAGAAGCAGACTATTAGAGCTTATTTTAACATCAGACAGTGGCTAGACTCCCACAGAACGCAGTCACTATGACTCAATAATAGTTCAAAAGTTTAACCCACACAACAGGGTCAGACAAGGTGTTTTGTGGGTGTGTCCGGCTTCCTCAGGTCAGTAAAAATTAAAAAAAAATTGCTGCAAACCCAAGCGTAAACAAATTTGGGTGCCTCAGAAGCCATAAGCTTGTAATCACAATGACAAGGCAACCCCAAAAAAGGTGTGGTCATTGTGAAGAAGTGCTGTTCTGTTACAGGTCAGGGAAAACATGAAAAGATATATGTGTAATGATCCGCTCAGCTGGCTGCACAGGCAGACAGCTGTTTGACCATTCCTCCAGTCTGTGGGCTGCAGGTCTCTGGAAGAGAGACCTGTCTTTCTGATCTGCTCTGCTGCTGAGGAATTTGCATACATTGGTTATGCAAATCACCTAGCTGCCTCCTTTGTAGGCTGGCAGTATAAAAGCCATGTTTTCCCAGAGTCCTTTGCTGGTCATCCTTTCATGGTTTGTTACTGAGAAACACTCCTTGAGTGTCAGCCTTCCCTGTTGATTTGTTAAAGTTATCTTAGAGTAATTCTTGGGACTGCACTAGGCAGCTTCTCTAGTGCAGTTAGGTTGCTTATCTGTTTTGTCTGTATTGCCTCTCTGCTGCGATTGTCCTGTCGCCAGGAAATCTTTCTGTTTGTCTGGGGGGCTAACCAGAGCAGCGGTTGCTACTGGTAGCCCCTTTTGTTCATCTGTCTTGCTTGGATCGCACTAGCCTCTAGCGGTAGCGGCTGTGGATCCTTCTGATCTGCTTTATTGTCCCTGTACCCGGATCGCACTCGCTCTGGCGGAAAGAGCAGTGGATCTTCCCTATCCTGTTCCTGAACCCGGATAGCACTCGCTCTGGCGGAAAGAGCAGTGGATCTTTCCTCTCATATTCCTGTTTTCCGTTTGTCTGTCTTGTCTGATACGAACGCTTGCTGTAGGCTCGGTGAGGTAACCGTTTAGCAAGCATTCACGTTCTCTCTTTTCGTGTTTGTCTGTCTTTGGTCAGTCAGGATGGCGTGCTTGTCTCTGTTGCGCTTTTTGTGCGGAGACCGCGCAGAAAACGCGTTTGTCGTTTTCTTTATCTTCTTATTGTTATTTGCTGTGCCTTTGCTATTCTCGTGTTTTGTTCTGTTCTGTCTTTCTGTCACTTTTGGCAAACGCATCTCCTGCGATTGCGTTCTTGCTTTTGTTTCTGCTGATGTGTGTTCACCGTCGCTGGGTGGCGACTAGATTGATGGACACACATTCATCCTGTTTCTTTGCTCTTTCTCTTTAGGGCTGTTCAGCCCTGTATTGCTTTAGATCTGTACAATTCCCATCTGGAATCTGTGGCCGTGCAGAGGCGGTGCTCGTCTGCACTCCACAGCGCCATCTGCCGGTGGGAATTGCCCTCTGCTGGTGCATTGCACCTCGCCTGGGTTCACCTAATTATACGCTTGTGGAGGGTTTTCGTTGTGTCAGTGCGCATCTTGTGCGCTGACCACGAAAACGATTCCGCAAACGTTACAATATGCATATAAAGTAACTACTCATCCATCCCGCTGATTGGCACTCCTTTATAAACAGCTTTTTTGACAAATTCCCCATACCCAGAGATTTTTGCAACCCTCCTACACCCCTACATTGAAATTATATTTCTTGATGGTGGAGGCTACAATCACAAAAAATTATTCTGGGTTCCATTAGGTTTTCACGCATCTCAGAAAAGTTACTGCAAACATAAATAACAGAGGTGCTTCAATAAAACTCAACAAAGTGAACACAGTTAAATGAGTTTGACAGGCTTCCCATTACTGGTCACATCCATCTCCAAGATACATGAAGTTCAGCTGACCAATCATCTGAAGTGAGCATGTACATCATCCGTAGGTCCTCTGTGACACATGAGCGATGATGTAACAATGGTGGTGTTGCTATAGCAATCTCCATTTCATCATCTCCTCTGCTCTAGAAAAATGACAGTTGGAAAACTTAGCTCTTGTTGGGGAAAACAGCTGCAATTGGTTGAGATTGCTTTTCTTGAGTTCAGTCAGGGCCTGAAGACATTGTTCTGTAGGTGGATCAGGCAAATCAGCATTAAACAATGAAAATAAAGCGTCATCAATTACCATATGTATTGGCAGATCTGAGGGGTGCAGGAGTTAGGTATTTGTGAAAGTTTGAATGACATTGCTGTCAGACAGGAAAAAGCTTATCTAATGCTCGTAGTTTATCATGAACCCCGGTTTGATATTAACCACTTGCCGACCAGTGGCTTTCTGGTTTATCTGTGCTGCGTAGGCTTTCCAGCCCGCAGCACAGATCAGGTTTTAGCCAGGGCGATCAGACTTACCCCCTTTTTTCCCCACTAGGGGGATGTCCTGCAGGGGGGGTCTGATCGCCGCCGGCTCTCTGCGCTTTGCGGGTGGGGGCTCTTCAAAGCCCCCCTCCGCAAAGTTTTCAGCGCTCCGTCCCTCTCCCTCCCTCTCCCTTATATCCGGATATCCGTCCTGCGCATTGTAGGATAGGCTTCAGCCTATCAAATGACGGCGATCCCCAGCCAATCAGAGGCCGGGGATCGCCGTTCTGCCTTACGGCGCTGCTGCACAGCAGCGCCGAATGATGTAAGCAGCGGGGATTTCTTCCCCGCGTGTTTACATTTTGCCGGCGAGCCGCGATCGGCGGCTCTCCGGTTGTTCACGGAGTCAGCCTCCGTGAACGGACATGGAAAGGCCGCTCGAACGAGCGGCCGTTTCCATGGAAACTTGCAGACGACCAGTTTACGCCAATCGGCGTTAGCTGGTCGTCAAGAGGTTAAGTCCATGTTTCAAAGTCCCGAACAGTTTCATAAATTCAAATTTGCATGTCCTTCTTTCATTTCCTGACTTGAATCCCCCCTTTAATATGGTGACTCTAAAGTCCTCCATTCTGTGGGCAGATGTCTTGAAGGTCAGTCCTACATCTGTCCACTTGCTTTTGTCTGTAGTCTGCACCGTGGCGCAATGAGTGTTGATGCGTTTCCATAGTGTCTGCTTCGTCTCCCCAATGTACAAAACTTTATCAGGGCATTTCATGCACCTGATAGCGTAGACCACATTCGATGATGCGCATGTGTACACACCCCGGATGTGGTAGGCCTCAGATTTATCTGGTATTGGCAGGCTATCAGTGCATAAAATGTGGCAGCAGGTCTTGCAACTCTTTATCCCACAAGGAAATGTGCCAATTTCTTCTGGCGGCAGTAAGGCATCCCTGACTGGATGTTTCCTCAGGTTGGCTGGCTAAAGTGACAAACCGAGTGCTGCAAAATCCATGGACCTAACACTACCAAGCCAAAATACACCATATATGGACTACACCAAACCAAAAGAAGATTCACGGTGGACTCCGCCAGCAGGTATTAATCCTACATTGGAAAAATACATTGTCAACTTTAGAAACAGAGTGAAAAACACCATTCTAAAAGAACAGCGGCTGGAAAGACAGAACCTGACCCCTCAGGAAAAGAAGGCCAAAGCATTCATTTTCCTATGCATGGCACTGGATACACCTTCACCATTTCTTCAGTCAAAAGAAACTTTGCATAGTATAATATTGTCATTACTTTACTCACAGGCTAATGAAAACAAAGCGCTTCAGTTTTATAATGGGCTCTCCTCCGCTTGCTGGCCCCTTTGCTGGCTCACTGCTGGAGCCCCGAGGAGTCATGCTGGTGATGAACCACATTAGGCGGGATCTCTGGACACAACTAGGCAGTGGAGTGCATCTGGGGAGAGCTGGAGAAGTAGACACAGGCCAACACAGGTAGCAGTGAGGCAGGCAGCCAAGGGAATACATATTATAAAATAGCAACACAAAAAATGCACAGGTTAGTAATGACATCTTGTTACTAACCTTTTTAACATTTTGGGCCATTTCTAAAATGTTAAATAACATTAGTAACAAGATGTCATTACCAACATCTAGGATTATTATACATTACCTGGTCCCGGCGATCACGTCTCCTCCACTTCCTGGTTAGTTTGCAGGGGTCCTGCAGCCAGCCAATCACTATGCAGAGACTGAAGCCACATGGTGATTTGCTGGCTGCAGGACAGCTGCAAAACTAACCAGGAAGCGGAAAAGATGCAACTGCCAGGACCAGGTAATGTATACCTACACCCCTGCCTACTCTCACACTGAACCCCCTCCCTCTGCTTATGCCTAATTTTAAGAACCACCCTGGTGCCTAACTCTATCCACTCCACCCTCATGTTTAACCCTAACCACTCCACCCCCCGCCTAACCCTAACCACTCCAACCCCACTGCCTAACCATAACCACTCCACCTCCACTGCCTAACCTTAACTACCCCCTGCCTAACCCTAATTTTAGCTACTCCCTGCTGCCATAGACGGCAATAGTAAAAGCCATGATTAGTGGCAAGGAAGTTAAATTATTAGAATCAGAATAGATATTATTTGCCAAGTACTGGGAACTCATTTTTGTTATGGTACTATTTTTCGGGCGCCATAGTTTAACTATCTTGCTGCTAATCATGGCTTTTGTTATTGCCACCTATGACGGCGCCATTTTTATCAGTGCTTGTCCTGCGCCATTTTATCTGCTCTGAGCCAAGGGGCCAGAAAGCAAGGGCCAGCCTGTTAAAGCAAAACTGTGAGATTGAAAAACTAAAAAGTTAGATGCTTACCTTTGGAGAGGGAAACCTAGCATTATTAGTACCTAGTATTGCAGTCAACTCAGAAGTCTGTGAGTCTATATACAAAATGTTTGAAACGTCTTGCTGAATTTAAGTTACACACAGGTTTTGGGAAAAGTTAAATTTGTGACTTACTGCTGTTCCAATAGACTTATTTGGCCTTTCCCACTACTAAAGTCTGCAATGCTGACCTTTAATTACTTCTCAGTAATTCCATAGGTCACTGGCTGTACTATAGATCAGAAAGAATTGACGCAATGTTTTAGAGTACTAAGAAATAATGACACCGGGAAACCTGATGGAAACTTCCTCCTAAATCCCACTGTCAGCAGCCTGTGACCTTGGACAAGTTATTTGTCTCTCTTGGTCAGTGGCACAAAGAAAAGTGTATGGTTGAGTAAGCATATACATTATACCTGTAGTCTTCACTGCACTACATAAACTTTGCAGTGTAAATCCACTTAGAGGGTAACTGAACTTTTATTGAAGAATTGACTGATATAACACATCATATTGGTACAAACCATTTTGCAATTTAATGATCTTTCAAAACAATCTTTCCGTTTCAGTCTGCAGCTAGCTATTATTTTCTAGATGAGTCAAATCATTAAAAAAATACTTGTTATGTCAAAAAAAAAACAGCATTAGGTGACAGCATATCCCCTAAGCTCAATACTCACCTCACGTGTCACGAAGATGGATCCCAGCGACGTCCCACGATGACAAACGATCCATCTTCCTGCCGGTGGGGATACGTGACGTCATGGCGACATGACATGACATGACATGACTGCACACGAAGGGGGGAGCGAGAGTTCAAGCGATCGCGGTATTTTGTGTGGGAGTCGTTGGAGATCTTAAAGATTCAATTTGCCGTGATGGTCGTTGTCACCGCACATTGCCAAACATTGTTAACATAATCACGTGTCTGTAACAGTGTTGCCAACTCATCCCTTTAATTATTGACACATCTAAGTTATACAGGTTCTGGGGCTATTCGCACGTAATCAGTGCCTTAACTGCATCTACCTAGCCACAAAACCTGTATAATTCATATGTGTCAGTAATTAAAGGGATGAGTTGGCAACACTGGTCTGTACCCATGTTGTGAGATTGCGGGCACGATTGCTTGTTGCTCAAAAAATTGCCGGTTGTTGGAAAAATCAACTGAGAAATCGCGTAGTGGGACAGTCTATAGTCTCTTTTCTCAACTTTTGGCAAATCTTATGCAGGCTCTCCCAATCGCTAAATCCTCCGAGGTGGTCATTCACCTCACTTTTCTGCCAACAGTATTCTCAGCTGTCCACAGTCCACCACTACAACAGGACTTGAGAGATAGGAATCAATAGCTTGACATTGTTATTGTTGACAAATAAACACAGAGACAACAGGGCCCATATTGTGTAGAATTTACAGTCAGGTGGAGGATAGTTGAAGTAAAATGGCTTAAGATCTGTACACACCTGGCTTAAAGTGGATCTGTGATAAACTTTTACTCATTGCATAATTGTGTTCCTTTCATATAGTTTATAGGGCATTCCTCAAGCCAAATACTTTTCTTGTTTTGTTTTAACCACCTTAGCGGTATGGACGAGCTCAGCTCGTCCATTACCGCCAGAGGGTGCCGCTCAGGCCCTGCTGGGCCGATTTTGATCAAATAAAGAGCAGCACACGCAGCCGGCACTTTGCCAGCCGCGTGTGCTGCCCGATCGCCGCCGCTCTGCGGCGATCCGCCGCGAGCAGCGGCGAAAGAGGGTCCCCCCAGCCGCCTGAGCCCTGCGCAGCCGGAACAAATAGTTCCGGCCAGCGCTAAGGGCTGGATCGGAGGCGGCAGACGTCAGGACGTCGGCTGACGTCCATGACGTCACTCCGCTCGTCGCCATGGCGACGTAGTAAACAAAACACGGAGGGCCGCTCATTGCGGCCTTCCGTGTTACTTTTGGCCGCCGGAGGCGATCAGAAGAACGCCTCCGGAGCGCCATCTAGTGGGCTTTCATGCAGCCAACTTTCAGTTGGCTGCATGAAATAGTTTTTTTTTAATTTAAAAAAAACCATCATGCAGCTGCCCTGGCGATCTTAATAGAACGCCAGGGTGGTTAATACTCTAATTCGCTATAAACTAAACAGGCCTCGCCCAAAGCTTTTTAGAGTGCCTTGGCTGTGTAGCAAGGCTTTATGGGAGCTCAATCTGGGCAGGAGGAGGAGCAGGTTACTAGCCTGAGATTTCAGAGGCAGAGGGGAGGAGGGAGTAGGAGATGGGACTGAATTTGTCACATTACACACAGGCAACCTGATAGCATCTCCAGCTCTCAGCCTGCACAAACACAACATGGCTGCCCTCATTGTAGCACAGGAATAAATAATCATAAACTATTGAAGCTGTTTGCAGCTAGATTTGCTGTGTAAACTATCTAAACTTTAGATAAGATATATAGACAATTTACTTGTTATAGTTCATTTTTCATCTCGGATCCGCTTTAAGTAGACTGAGGCAGCTGGTAACAACCGATTATCAAGTATGTGTGTACGGCAGCCCCCGACCAGCGAGTAATCTGCCCAGTGGATCTACTCACCTTCAGTGACGCCAATCCCCTGCTGAGGAGGAGAGGCTTCATCTGAGGGATGGGGATGAGGACATGATGAGGACCCTGTATGACGTAAGCAAGAAAATGATAACAGTGAAGAGCTACATCATGTACTATGTGTGTGATAAGAGTAATTCGTTCAATGAAACAATACTGAAATGCATTAAAATTTATAACGTATTAAAGGATATCCGAGGCAAATAAAAGTATTAAATAAAGGACTTACATGGTATCTTTAATGTATCCAGACCAGGCTTACTGTCTCAGTTGCTCCCCACAATGCTCCGACCGTTTCTCCGCAATCATTGCCGGTATAGGCTGCAACCACAACTTGTTGGCGACCTTTGAACTGGATCTTCCTTCGCGCACGCACAGTTTGTTCAGTGAGATTATTAATTTATTTATTGTATTTATATAATGCCAACATATTACACAGCGCTGCCAACATTTTATTATTATAAGATGCTCTATGCTGCGTGTTTGTGCTCATCACTAAGATGATGGAAGCCCAGCCAGAGCGGTGTCAAACAATGAAGTGCGCATGCGCAGGCCAGGGAAGATCCAGTTCATAGGTCACTGACTACTTGTGGCCACGACTATATCGGCACAGATTGCGGGGAGGCAGAACATTGTGACAGGCAACTGAGGCAGTGGTCCTGGTCTGGATATATTAAAGAGACCATGCAAGGCTTCTATTTAATCATTTTTGGGGGGTGGACTCAAATATACTTTAAGAACAAGATGCATTTTTTCCCCCTGAGCTAGGGCTTTACGTGTGTTGGATGTAGTCCTGGAAATGGGCCTTACAAAATTTGCCACATATGTATGAAAGTGTTAGGAAGTGCAGCATACAACCTCCTCCAGGAAACAAGGCCAAATTTACGGTATACTTTTCATGCCCTAAGGCAGGGGTCAGGAACTTTTTTGGCTGAGAGAGCCATAAACGACAACATATTTTAAATGTAATTTTGTGAGAGCCATACAATATGTTTCAAATTGGGACAGTAGGGCTCACATCTCTGCCATGGTGATGGGTATACAGTTGATCCGCCTGGCAGTGGAAGTGTCAGACACGTCTTCAGCTTCTTTTGGGTTTCATCAACTTCAGCAATTTTCCCAAGAGCCAGACAGGAGAAATACCAACTAACAGCTTGTACAATTAGCTAGCTGGCTTGGGATTGATTCACTTTGAAGGACTAGATCCCCACAATTTGGCACAATAGGGGCTGCTTGTCAAGTGACAGGCAGCCTATTATGCCAATCAAAGTGCAGGGATCTCATCCAACAAAGTCACTGGACCTGACTGACAGGGTCCAGAGTGGGACAATTGGAGCAGCTGTTCGTTTTGGGAGAAGCGCAAGTAAGTTTGTAGTGCATGCTACAGCAGTAGCGTGCACTACTTTAAACATTTTTACTTGCACTGCCACACTAAACTGTGCTGCTTGAGCAGTGTAGCTTAGTGAATCAATCCCTACTGATTTGTGTAACGATCGGTGAAGCACAGAGAGGATCTGATTACCGGTGATCTGCAGTATCACTGGGAATACAGATATATACCAGATTATAAGTGATCTGCAGTATCACCGATAATCCGATATACCAGCTAACCTCTGTTCACCTGAGTAGAGTGTAGTGTTAGGTGCAACAATAACACTTAGAGGACTAGGCCTCAGCGCAGTAAGGAGTACTGCACGGATTCCTTCCGAAGACCTGAACTCTCCAAGGCGGGAGGAGTCAGGTCGAGAGTAGGAAGGATTGTCTGAAAGTGACACTCAGGAGGAAGTGTCACTAACAGGACGGGAAACCGCCTCCAATAGTAAGGTCGGTTCTCGAGGTCGGACAAGCCAGGTCGTAAACACATGGACAGATAAAGTACAGATTCAGAAGGCAGAGGCGGAGTCTAGGTACACGCAGGGTTCGGCAACAGGGTATCAGAAATATCGAGGTACAAGATCAGGAGGCAGAAGCAGAGTCTAAGGACGAGCCGGCAAGGTACAAGATCAGAGTTCAGGAGGATAGTCAGGCAGGCAAGAAGTCATAACAGATAATCACAATCAAACTAGTACTTTAGCTATCAACAGAATCTAGCTAAGTGTAGGATTACAGCTCCAGCTGGTCCCGGCACACTTAAGGATCTGACTACAGGTCTGAGTGCTCCCACGTATGTGTTCGCAACGCCAGACAACCAGCAACTGAACAGCTGGCAGTATATATACACAGGTATCCCTCCAGCACCTCCCTAAGTGCTGGACCAATGAGGAGTGGAGCCAGAGTCAGCTGACCAGCCTGGTCAGCTGACTTACTTCTGACTGCTATATTTTCCCTGTCTGAGTGCGCGTGCGCGCGTCACTCTAAACCTAGAGGGACTATGTGTCCCAGCCACACCAGCACCGCTCTGCGGTGCCTCAGTAATGGGGCCATGCGCGCTAACCGCCGCGTCCAACGCCTGCACGGGGACAGCCGCCTCAGACTGAGTGGAGGCGGCTGCCTCCCTTTGCTCTGCCCCGTCCTGCACGGGGACAGCCGCCTCAGACTGAGTGGAGGCGGCTGCCTCCCCGTGCTCTGCCCTGCCGTGCGCGGAAAGAGCCGCCTGCCGCTGACTCTTCCGCGCTTCTTCACAATTTGTCTGTGAGCCAGATGTAGCCATCAAAAAAGCCACATTTGGCTCCTGAGCCATAGGTTCCCTACCCCTGCCCTAAGGACAAGTATGCCGTGACTCCCCTTTTTTGTGCCGCAGCGCCCCTCCCACTCCATGTGCAGCACCCTCTTCCATGCATATAATTAATGTACATCAGCCCCTCTCTTTCATGAACAGCTCCCTTGAACATCACTGTTCTTTTTTATTTGTTGCTCTCCATTTTCACCATCCTCTTTCATATATAGTAACCCCTCTTTCATGTCCAGATGCCCCATGGCTTGCAGCCACCTAAGGCCCGGGCCTTTGCGGCCTTTCCAGAAATCCAGCCCTGCCAACAGAGACTAATGAGAACGGCTCTGTATTCTCAGGCCTGTGAGTGATATAGAAATACTAATCAGACTAGCTACCTACACTGACTATAAGGATGTTTACAGCTAGCAAAAACTTGATGGTTTCGGCAGACTATTACGGTTGATTCCTCATGACTGGAAACCCAGTTGCACAAATGTTATTCTGCTGCATTTTGTGGGTTTATAGGAAAGCTGAAGGTACGCAGTACTAATGTCAGATGGAAATGCAGGCAGTGCAAAAGCCTCAGAATCCCACGTATCTTTCCAAACCGAGGAAAGCTCAACATTACAGATACGGCTTTGTTCTCCGGGAGATAAAGCAAACCAATGTCCTGTGCATTTTTGACCTCTTGTTAAAATTGGTCCATTGTTGGATGGCTTCAATCCAATACCTAGGCATTTCCACTAGCCTTTTCACACAGCATACTCCTTTCTTTATAACCGCAATAAAGAGCGGAATGGACTATATACTACAGCGGTAATTGTCTCATTCATGATTTACAATTTATCAAATTGCCATCTATCAATTACTTCCTACACACTTTCCTCCTCTCACCACATTCTCATTACCGCCTAAGACATTAATCTGTTTACATCTTCACCTTCAAGACAACAAGACCAAATCTACAGTATGCTGAGGCAGAGCTGGCCCTTGGCTTTTGCTGGGTTATTGTCTTTTTAAAAGGATTTCTGAATGCAAAGCTTTGTGAAAATTGTGATAGCCCCTCTCTTCCCTTCAAACCATAAGGCAAAGCAGGAGGCTCTATGCGGATCAGGTCATTTGGGTGCGGGGATCGGCAGGTGTCTAACAGACACATGTGTTAATTAGGGGTCGGGGGCACAATGCTAGTACTAGAGATGGCCCGAACGGTTTGCCAGCGAACAGTTCGCAGCGAACTTCCGGTGGTTCGTGATCGCCGGAGAACCGCAAAATTTTCCGGAAGTTTGGTTCACCCCCATAGTGCACCATTAGGGTCAACTTTGACCCTCTACATCACAGTCAGCAGCCACATTGTAGCCAATCATGCTACACTCCCTCCTGGAGCCAATCCCCCCCCTTATAAAAGGCAGGCACCGCCGGCCATTATACTCACTCGTGTGCCTGCAGTAAATAGAGAAGGGACAGCTGCTGCAGACTCTCAGATAGGGAAAGATTAGTTAGGCTCTTGTAGGCTTCTTAGTTTGCTCCTTGCTGATTCTTATTGCTAAAATAGCACCCCACAACAGCTCTTTTGAGAGCTAATCTTGTGTTGCATAGAAAGCCTTGATAATTCATACTGTGTGTGTGGCTCTGCCAGGCCCAGCACATTCAGTGACTACCTGTGTGTCTGACAGGTGCACATTGTAATACCCATTACTGCATATACCTACCTACCTGTTGTTCACAGTGCACCCACCTACCTACGTGAGTTGAGCGCACGCAGTGTCACTGTGCCTGTCCGCTACCTGTCTGTGTGTGACAGGTGCACATTGTAATACCCAGTACTGCATATACCTACCTACCTTTTGTTCACAGTGCACCCACCTGCCTACGTGCAATCAACTCCCAAGATTGTCAGGACGTGGTTGACTATTTAACACAGAACACCTCAGCCACCAGCACTACTACAAGCGCCACATCCGTTGCATTTGACACCTCGCAGGAGTTAATTGGTGGGGAATTAGCTGATTCACAGCCATTACTGTTACAACCAGATGAAGGCGCTAAGCAAGTTACACCACCTCATATGTCTGAGTTAGGCGTTGACACTGTGGACGTAACGTGTGAAGATGATGAAGTACCTGCTGTTGGTGCAGTTTTGGAGGTGTCTGAGGCAATCAAAGCTGGGCCGTATGATTATGATGATGACGATGATACGGATCCCACGTATGTTCCCAATAAAGGAGAGGAACCGGGGGACAGTTGAGAGGAGGAGTCAGAGAAGGGTAGGAGGAGACGAGTTGCTGAAAGAAGCAGGGGGAGCTCGTTATTAGAAACAGCTGGTGGCAGTGTCTGGCAGCATGTATCGCCACCTATGTATAGCCAGCCAACATGCCCTTCAACGTCAGCTGCTGATGCCACCATAGTGCCATCACCCCAGGGGAGCTCAGCGGTTTGGAAATTTTTTAATGTGTCTGCCTCAGATCGGGCAATGCCATCTGTTGTCTCTGCCTCTAAAAATTGAGCAGTGGAAAGGCCAACACTCAAGTAGGGACAAGTGCCTTATGAAGGCACGTAGAGAAAAGGCACAAACTGCAATGGGAAGAGCACCTGAGCAAAAGCAGCACACAAAAGAAAAGCCACCCTCCTTCTCCTCTTCCTCCTTCAGGTGCAGCATCTTCAGCATCTCCCTTGCACCTTCACAGCCACCCTCCTGCACTCCGCCTCTTCCCTTGAGCGGTTCCTGCTCCTCTGCCCACAGCAGCCAGGTGTCCGTGAAGGAAATCTTTGAGCGGAAGAAGTCAATTTCTGCCAGTCACCCCCTTGCCCGGCGTCTGACAGCTGGCGTGGCGGAACTGTTAGCTCGCCAGCTGTTACCATACAAGCTGGTGGACTCTGAGGCCTTCCGTAAATTTGTGACCTTTGGGACACCGCAGTGGAAGATACCAGGCCGCAATTTTTTCTCTAAAAAGGCGATACCCAAACTGTACCATGAAGTTAAGAGCCAAGTGGTGTCATCTCTGGCACACAGCGTTGGGTCAAGGGTCCACCTGACCATGGATGCCTGGTCTGCCAAGCACGGTCAGGGCCGCTACATTACTTACACAGCCCATTGGGTCAACCTGGTGACCGATGGCAAGCAGGGAGTACGTGGCTGTGCAGCGGACCAACTTGTGACACCTCCATGGCTTGCAGGCAGGCCTCCTGCCATCTCCTCTCCTCCTGCTACATCCTCTTCGCTGTTGTCCTCCTCCTTGGCTAAGTGGCAGTTCAACTCTACTGGTGCTGCGATCATGTTTCAGCTACACAGACCCAGCTCCCCAGGGCCTATGTTGCATGCCAGGTACGACTGTGTCACGCCATCTTAGACATGTCTTGCCTCAAAGCGGAGAGTCACACTGGACCAGCTCTCCTGGCTGCTCTTAACAAACAGGTGGATCAGTGGCTGACCCCGCACCAGCTGGAGATCGGCAACGTGGTGTGTGACAACGGCAGCAATCTCCTTTCCGCTTTGAATTTGGGAAAGCTGAAACATGTACCCTGTGTGGCACATGTGCTGAATCTAGTCATTCAAACATTTGTGTCAAAGTACCCAGGCTTAGAGGACGTCCTGAAGCAGGCCAGGAAGTTGTGTGGGCATTTCAGGCGGTCTTACACGGCCATGGCACACTTTGCGGACATTCAGCGAAGAAACAACTTGCTGGTGAGATGCTTGATATGTGATAGCCCGACTCGCTGGCATTCAACCCTGGTCATGTTCTCTCGCCTGCTAGAACAGGAGAAAGCCGTCACCCACTACCTCTACAATTTCAGAAGAAGGACACAATCTGGGGAGATGGGAATGTTCTGGCCCCTGAACTGGACACTGATGCAAAATGCATGCAGGCTCATGCGGCCGTTTGAGGAGGTGACCAACCTGGTGAGTCGCAGTGAAGGCACCATCAGCGACTTGATCCCGTACACTTACTTCCTGGAGCGTGCCGAGCGTAGAGTGGTGGATCAAGCTGTGGAGGAGCATGAAGAGGAACAGTTACGGCAGGAACAGTGGTGGGAGCAATTTACATCCGAATCAGATGTTTCCTCAACACCTGCGGCAGCACAGAGGGGTTAGGAGGAGGAAGAGTCGTGTGGGGAAGAGGAGTAAGACTCGGATGATGAGGAAGGTGTTTCTTTGGAGGAGGAGGAGGCGGCGGCAGAAGGACAACCACAGCATTCATCGCAGGGGGCTTGTGCTGCTGGACGTTCATGTGGTATTGTTCGTGGCTGGGGGGAGGAGGAGGACTTACCTGACGTCACTGAGGAAGAGCAAGAGGAGATGGATAGTACGTCTGCATCCAACTTTGTACAGATGTCGTCTTTCATGCTGTCCACGCTGTTGAGGGACCCCTGTATAAAAAAACTTAAGGGGAATGAGCTGTACTGGGTGGCCACGCTACTAGACCCTCGGTATAGGCACAAAGTGCCGGACATGTTACCAACTCACCAGAAGGCAGAAAGGATGCAGCACATGCAGAACAAGCTGGCAACTATGCTTTACAATGCGTTTAAGGGTGATGTCACAGCACAACGCAATAAAGGTACCACTGCCAGTAATCCTCCTCCCATGTCCACGCAGGCAAGGACAGGCCAGCGATCTTATGGTGATGTCGGACATGCGGACATTCTTTAGTCCAATGCCTCGACTTAGCGCTTCTGAATCCACCCTCCATCAAGACCTGGACCGGCAGGTAGCCGACTTCCTGGCCTTAAGTGTGGATGTAGACACTGTGAGTAGCGATGAACCCTTGGACTACTGGGTGCGCAGGCTTGCCTTGTGGCCAGAGCTGTCCCAATTTGCCATCCAACTTCTGTCTTGCCCTGCCTCAAGCGTTCTGTAAGAAAGGACCTTCAGCGCAGCTGGAGGCATTGTCACTGAGAAGAGAAGTCGCCTAAGTCACAAAAGTGTTCAGTACCTCACCTTTATCAAAATGAATGAGGCATGGATCCCGGAGGGCTACTGCCCGCCCGAAGACTAAGTCAGTCCCCACACACAACATCTCTGCCTGCACGCCATGTGACTGGCTGCCTGCCCCAAGACTAAGTCGCTCCCCACACAGCACCTCTGCCCGCAGGCCGCTTGACTGCCGTCTCCATCACCACCAACAGGGTCCAGGACTCCAGGAGGATTCCTGAAATTTTTAGGCCGCTGCTAGCAGCGGCCGCTATAATAATTTTTCTGGTGTGTGTACATGCCTGCCTTATTTTTCTGGCTGCACTGCGGCTGCAACAACAAAACAAAAGGCATGTACATGTGCCCATTCCACTTCGTGATCATTACCTTGCCGCGGTGAAGAGACTTGCGTATCACAATTGAGCAATGACCGCCAGCTATATGAGTGTCGCGGGGGGTGGCACATCAAAGATAATAAGGTCGTTGCTTCATTGTGGACAGACCAAATTTGATTAGCTGGACAGTCACTGTTGTTCTATCATTGAGCTACCACAGCCCGGCGACCATATGGGCTTGAAAACCGCCACGGCCTGCACTCTGGCCATGGTGCGCACCAGTCCAGCACGGCCGTCACTACGCAAACAGCTGTTTGTGGTGCATTACACAGTGAGTTTGGTGTGTCAGTGTGAAGCAGTACTCTAATTACACTCCCTGATTGATGTATACACATTCAAGATGTTTTAAAGCATTTTAGGCCTGCAATTTAGCATTCAATGTGATTTCTGCCCTTAAAACGCTGCTTTGCGTTCAATCCAGATTTTTCCCCGGGACTTTCCCCATCTATCCCACTCCGTCATGCCCCCCTCGAGGTATTAGACCCCTTGAAACATCTTTTCCATCACTTTTGTGGCCAGCATTAATTTTTCTAGTTTTCAAAGTTCGACTCCCAATTGAAGTCTATTGTGGTTCGCGAAAGTTTGCGAGAAGCGAACTTTTGTGGAGGTTCGCAAACCCGGTTACTATCAGATCGACTATTTCCAAGAGGCCCTGATTTCCGATCAATTTTCCGATCAATTTTTCATAGAAGTGAACGGAAAATGTATCAGAAAATCGATCAGAAATCAGATCGGACCTGTTGGAAATAGTCCACGGTGCACGGCAGATCAGTCAAAAACATTCTTATCAGTCTGCCGACAGATTGTACACACGTGCTACTGTCGGCAGAACGACTGCTCCGCGGCAGAGTCTGATGGACCCGTTGCTTGTGAAAATATGGCGTGTGTACGCGCCTTTACAGTTAAGTTGAAAAATAAATAACCTTTGTGAATCAACCCAATGGTGTGCATAACACTCACTCAGTCCACCTCTGATGGAGCAAAACTGGCTCTGCAGACTCCTCTAGCATCACTACAGTACACAGCACTTGTGGAGGGGTTGAGAGGCTGGGGATAGAGCAGTGCTGAACACAAGACCTTGCTGAACACTGAATAGGGACTGTCTACAAAACTTTGTCTGCAGAACTTTCTATGATTCCTTATCAGTGGCTGAGCAGACGCAGTCATTAAAACTATTGTGCAGCAAAAAGAACGTTTTTTCTGTCTGTACCCTTAGTTGTCAATCTCTCAGGACAGGGAAAATAAACTTTTTCCCCCACAGGGGCCCTGTGGCTTCTGGGCCCACGTTCGGCGTCATCTACTGCAGGACGTAATCGCGGACAGGAAAACGTGCGAGGATACACGTAGCAAGGGCTGTGCAGATGCAGTGGCCCGCCGGCTCCGAGTCAGCAAAAACAAAAGTAACCCACGGTGGGGGACTGGGGCATCGGTGAGTGGCTGCGTGGGCACAGGATGGCTTCAGGGGGCTGGTAGAAGCCCCAGGTAAGTGAAACCCATTTCTTTCAGGTCACTTAAGTATCTCTTTAAATAACGTTTGCTTGTGTTGATGTGCTTATCAAGTCAGATGTCTAATTAAAAGAAAAGTCTCAGGGTCCATTCACACTGGGGCGATTAGCATCTGTTTACCGCTAATCGCAGAATCACCGGCGATCGTTGGCAGTTTTTTAAGCATTAGTGTAATGTAAACTACAGCGGGTTGCAAAAGTATTCGGTCCCCTTGAAGTTTTCCACATTTTGTCACATTACTGCCACAAACATGCATCAATTTTATTGGAATTCCACATGAAAGACCAATACAATGTGGTGTACATGCGAGAAGTGGAACAAAAATTATACATGATTCCAAACATTTTTTTACAAATAAATAACTGCAAAGTGGGGTGTGCGTAATTATTCAGCCCCCTGAGTCAATACTTTGTAGAACCACCTTTTGCTGCAATTACAGCTGCCAGTCTTTTAGGGTATGTCTCTACCAGCTTTGCACATCTAGAGACTGAAATCCTTGCCCATTCTTCTTTGCAAAACAGCTCCAGCTCAGTCAGATTAGATGGACAGCGTTTGTGAACAGCAGTTTTCAGATCTTGCCACAGATTCTCGATTGGATTTAGATCTGGACTTTGACTCGGCCATTCTAACACATAGATATGTTTTGTTTTAAACCATTCCATTGTTGCCCTGGCTTTATGTTTAGGGTCATTGTACTGCTGGAAGGTGAACCTCCGCCCCAGTATCAAGTCTTTTGCAGACACCGAGAGGTTTTCTTCCAAGTTTGCCCTGTATTTGGCTCCATCCATCCTCTTATCAACTCTGACCAGCTTCCCTGTCCCTGCTGAAGAGATGCACCCCCCGAGCATGATGCTGCCACCACCATATTTGACAGTGGGGATGGTGTGTTCAGAGTGATGTGCAGTGTTAGTTTTCCACCACACATAGCGTTTTGCATTTTGGCCAAAAAGTTCCATTTTGGTCTCATCTGACCAGAGCACCTTCTTACACATGGTTGCTGTGTCCCCCACATGGCTTGTGGCAAACTGCAAACGGGACTTCTTATGCTGTCTGTTAACAATGGCTTTCTTCTTGCCACTCTTCCATAAAGGCCAACTTTGTACATTGCATGACTAATAGTTGTCCTATGGACAGAGTCTCCCACCTGAGCTGTAGATCTCTGCAGCTCGTCCAGAGTCACCATGGGCCTCTTGACTGCATTTCTGACCAGCGCTCTCCTTGTTCCGCCTGTGAGTTTAGTTGGATGGCCTTGTCTTGGTAGGTTTACAGTTGTGCCATACTCCTTCCATTTCCGAATGATCGCTTGAACAGTGCTCTGTGAGATGTTTTGTAGCCTAAGCCTGATTTAAATTTCTCAATAACTTTATCCCTGACCTGTCTTGTGTGTTCTTTGGACTTCACAGTGTTGTTGCTCCCAATATTCTCTTAGACAACCTCTGAGGCCCTCACAGAGCAGCTGTATTTGTACTGACATTAGATTACACACAGGTGCACTCTATTTAGTCATTAGCACTCATCAGGCAATGTCTATAGGCAACTGACTGCACTCAGATCAAAGGGGGCCGAATAATTATGCACACACCACTTTGCAGTTATTTATTTGTAAAAAAAAATGTTTGGAATCATGTATGATTTTCGTTCAACTTCTCATGTGTACACCACTTTGTGTGTGGAATTCCAATAAAATTGATTCATGTTTGTGGCAGTAATATGACAAAATGTGGAAAACTTCAAGGGGGCCGAATACTTTTGCAACCCACTGTATATGGAAGTAATCTCACTGCCGTGTTCGCTGGTGATTCACGGTAAGTGCAAATGTGATGTATGCATCGCTTTTTTCACGACTTTTGAGCTACCGCAATTGCAATGTTAAAAAAAAGCGCTAATCGCGATCGCTCAAAAATCGTAAAAATATACAGTTAAAAACGATGTGTTTAACATGAAAAAAATGCCACAGCAAAGCATTAGCACTAATTCAGTGCATGGCTTTCTTTACAATCCATCAAACAGTTTTCTGTTCTTTCAGGCATGATCTGGGTTGGTATGTACAATGTAAGATAAGGGTAACTATTCAGTAGCTATAGTCAACAAAGAAGTCACTGGCTCAGTGTGTGTGCAGGTGCTTTAGTTATGTAAAATAAACCACTGTTCAGCTCAAAATTGTTTGTTTTTCTTCTATTTACAGTAAATAAGTGTAGAACTTTAAAAAAGAATAGTGTGAGGGTTCCCTGCCAGAGGTATAATAGCTCCCGCCCCACAGGCATAGGTAACCAGTAAAGATACAAATGGCAAGCATGCAGATTACAGGTGTGCTGCTGAGGGACAAATTCTCCACCCATCCCCACCACATTCATTCTTAATCATTCCATGTCGTTCCTGGAGATAAGGATAAATCCATGAAAAACAATGAATAGGGAATGGTGGTGATGGGTGGAGATTTTGTTCCCATGCACACCTCTAGTGCAGGTTCCCCTATCTCTTTTTACCAGTCACCCTATAACCTGTCAGTGGGTAGAGGTGCCTTGCAGAGTGTGGCAGCAAATTCTCCTCCCCCACAAAGCATTGTGTCTCATGGCTGACACGGAAGCTCTTTAGTCACCATCTGACCCAATGTAGCAGGCTCCTTTTATATTTCATCTATTCTGTAATTTAGCTGAAGCCTTTGGGTTCTTTTCCAGCACCCTACCCCAGAGACGGATTAAGATGAAATTGTACCATAGGCAAGCAACAAGTTTGGGCCCAACCTAGATAAACACCTGAATTTTGTGGTAAGATTTGTTGAGGGGCTAGCATAAACCAGGCCCCTAGATTCTCTCCAGGCCCTAGGCATCTGGCTAATGGTGAATACACATGGTTTGTTCCCGCATCGAATGCGCCGCTCGATTCCTGACGAATCGATTATTCCCGAACATTTCCGAGCGCATTTCGATGATTTTTAGGTCAATTGCCATGTAAAGTATGGCAAATCTACCTAACGATCCATCGAAACGCGAATCGGACATGTCGGAAATAAACGAATCGACGGGAATCGAGCGGTGCATCGACAGGATTCAAGTGCGGGAACGAACCGTGTGTATCCAGCATAAGTTGCCTTAAGGGTGATCCCGCTCTGCCTTACCCTGATCTGCTTCTTCTTATCTTTATTACAAAGCAGCACCGCTTTATCGTAGCCAGAAGTCTTCTTCAGTTTGCTTGAAGAATCGTGTAATCTTGATTGTAGCCAGCATAATATTTATTAAGGAGGCGGGGGTTATGCAGCATGGTAATGTCAGTCACGGAGATTCCCCACAGCTGACAGGCACAGGTTTCCAGAAGTCATCACTCTCCTAGAATACATCTGCGGGTTACAACTTTAGAATTTTGACCATTAAGGTCCATGGAAACATACTTTTCCTTGACAGAAGAATGCTATTATTTTTTTTGTGAATGAGATGTGAATACAGGTCCTCTTTAAATCTGAATTTAGAAATGAAAATGTTCTTCAGTTTAAGTAATATATACCTTTAAGGGCTTGATTCACTAAACCGTGATAACTCATATCACGGCCGTTTTTTGCGCAATTACGCGTTTTCACGCACAAATGTGAATTTTTGCATGGAAACGATGTCTCGCGCAAATTAGTGATCACACGCAAACGCGAAAATGTGCGCAAAAATGGCCGTGATATGAGTTATCATGGTTTAGTGCATTAAGCCCAAAGTCTGTTAATACAACAGAGAGGTGAGTGCTGCACTGAAAGGCAGAGCCTCCTGGAGACATTTTGCACACATTCTTCTGTGCTTTGTAGGTATTAGCAGGTTGCATCCCTCAGTCAGCTACTACAGGTGTCAGATTGCTACAATCCCTCACAGGGCACTTCCACTCAGTGACAGGCTGCTGATCTTATCACCACACAATGCTAATAAGTCCATAAGCTGAGTCCCCTGCATAGAAAGATGTGTCTGTGATGTACAGGAAACTTCCATTTTTTCATTAGATCTGGGAAGCCACAGAATATGTAAAATGGTGATGGGGTTAAGGGCATACGCGTCAAAGATCAAGGTTCTAAAATAAGGAGGTTCTAGGGTGAAAGTTCAGTTGTCCAGGGGCCTCCCATTGGGCTAGATGCTGATGTTGCAACTGTTGTGACACCCCTCTTAATCACATGTGGGATCAATGCCCATAACTATACCTCTTTCTGAGGGGCAGTCACTGTCTTGGAACTGTAAAGCCTTTATGGGCTATTTACACCATATATCACTTCTACTCTGCTATTTTCCCCTTCTAATTACCTTCATCCTTTTAATCATCTGTTCTTAATCATTCACGCACACAGGACTTTTCTCAAATAGCTCCCTTTTTCCAGAACTCCCTCCTGCAATCTGTTCAGCACTAATGCTGGGAACAGAGGTGTAACAATAGGGGCTGCAGCCCCTGCACCTGTGTGTGGGGCGTTTTGGGGGTCAGGAGGAGTCGCAGCATAATAGGAAAGGGTGACAGTCCGCCCCCCCTCACCTCGGGTCCTCCCCTCAGCGAGCTCCCCTCCGCCAATTATCAGTGGCAGTGGGAGGCGGCAGGAACACATACCTCCATGCGTTCCACGCACTGGAGGTTCAGCTCTCTAAGTGTCTGATGCTAAGTAGCGTGAGGCACTTAGAGATCGGACCTCCGCGGTGGCTGGAGGTAAGTGTTCCTGTTGCCACCCGCTGCCACTGATAATTGCAGGAGGGGAGCACGCTCAGGGGGGAACCGATGTGCGGTCACGCTTTCCCCACATGCTGCGACCCCTCCTGCCCCCCAAAACGGCCCTGAGCAGTCACAATACTTTTTGATACTTACAAAAAAGTGCCTGTTTGTGGGGCGTACCCTATCCAACAATCTATGCCACTTTTCCACACTGTGCAATTTTACAGGAGATCGGCTGATCTGGACAATTGTATGTATGTGTGGTGTGTATTGGGAGTACTCCCACTAGGAATACCCTGTGCAGTTTTTTATGGGGGGACGGTTTTTGGTTTAAGGGGAACTTCAGATACGGGTTCATGTGATTTTGACCAATAAAGTTTTGTATTTTTATAGTTCAGAGAGTGGTGGTCACTTTTTGTTGTTCCAGATAGATGGTTTGATAGATAATTTCCAACAGGTCCCATCTGATTTTCGATCGTTTTTCTGATCTGAACAATTGGAAATCGATCGGAAAAATGAGCCTGCAGGGAGGAGGACCAGAGAAAGAAGAAAAACCTCCCAGCATGCACTGCAACTTCCCTTTTGCAGCAGGTGCACGAAGTTAGAGCTAGAGGGCATGGGGATTGATTATCATCTAGAATAAAAATGTAAGAATGATTTTGAGCTTTTGCATTGCATGTTTAGCATCTTTTTTAGTTATGCAATAGATGGAAATAGAGAATTGATTTTGGATTTAATGCCTATCAGCTACTCTTGCTGGAAAGGGCAAGGCTCTCTCCCTAGTGTGTTCCAATGCTGCTGTGTAATGGGGTATGTATAGTATTTTGCACCTTTGTACAGTTCATTAGCTGACCTATGCTATTGTGTATTATTGGTATTACCTCTTTGTGCAGCCGTATGTACTATGTATTGCACAGCGCTATTGAGGATGCTAACGCTATAACAATAAAAAAGTAATAATAAAAATACACATATCATGCTGCTCTGGCTATATTATTAGTATTGTTACTGATTTACAGTATATAACATTTTCCAGGCAAATCTTTACATTTAAATAGAATATTTTCAGGCAGCCCCACCATTTGTAATGACACAATTGCCTTGTTGGGTGATATTTTGCTTCCACCTTGTGCACAAGGAATAGAGGAAGCTGTGCTGTCAAATGACCCAGGTTTGCCCTGAGGTTCAGCGCTCATCAATCTCCCATCAGCCTTGTTTTAGCATTTGAATAGTTTAAGATAAGGCTGTAAAGACAGCAGGGGTTCTGACCCTATTTAAGAAGTGATTTCTTAGAAAGATTTCCAAGATTACCTTCTTGTCCTCTTGCCTTATCAACAAGAGGATGCCTCGGCTCCCTGCTGTTCTATTTGACCTTTAAGTACAGTAAATTTGAGGCTATTATGTCTCCTTGGGAATTTCTCTTTACATTCTGACTACTTCCCACAGAAGAGTACTTAAGAATGCAATAAACCAGGAGTACACAATTAACTCTGGGCATAATTAACCCTTTCACTGTGGCCTATAGAACGCTAGTGGTATGGGAAACAGCATTCCCTCATTCATACTTCTCTTTATCAACCTTTTATTACACCTTGACCGCATGATGATCCATCTAAGAACATTAAACCAAGTGCATGTTGTCGGGGGAAGGGTCACTGTCAGGTGGGGGTGGGGGGAGCCATTCTGGTTCTTTGTTTTACCCATTCCTACCATTATTAGATTTACAGTTATTATTCCCTTCCTGTTTTTTTATCGTCACATAGGACTTCTTTGAAAATAATTCAGGTAAATACGATCAATCTGCCATTCTGCAAACTATTTATGACTTTTTAGTTTGGACTGCAGTTATTCATAATAATATGCTTTCCAAATAACAATATGCAAAGTGCCCACAAAATAATACACAGAGGGCTCTTCAAAATATCAATACACAGAGTGCTCCCCAAAATAACAATAATCAGGGGCGTAGCAATAGGGGGTGCAGAGGTTGCGACCGCATTGGGACTCTTGGGCAAGAGGGGCCCCGAAGGGCCCTCCCTCAACTGCAGTATTAGCTCTGTATTAGTTCTGTGCTCATAATAATGACTTCTATAGATACTTTGAATAGTGGTAATCATTAACAAACTGTTTCCCATCCCCTTCTTGCACCTCTGACACTGTAGTTGCCATTGGCAGGTTTTGGTGTGCCTTATCAATTGTTAAAGCTTGCATTGGGGCCCTCATCTTCTTAGCGACGCCACTGACAATAATCAGAGTGCTTTATAAACAACAATATGCAAAATTTCTTCCCCATATTATGAACAGTGCTCCCAAAATAGCAATATGCAGAGGGTACCCCTCATAATAGATATTATGGCACGTGCCTTCTTCTGAACACTGTACTTTGGTCGACGAGGGCCACACGAAATCACGACAGCACGGTAGATAGATAGATACTATCTAGATAGATACTGTCAGCTTTCTCTGTATGGGTCGGAGCACACTGCTATGTTGCCAATTGCCAAGGAGTGCAATGTGCAGGGACATCAGACAGTGCATAGACAGCACTGACTGATGGACACACTGATGAGCTGCACAGCTGTACAATGTGACAATGCATTGCTGCATACACTTGGAGCGCAACACAAATTGTCCCATTCAGTATAGTTAAATGGGGCAGCGCTGCAGCAGAGATCAATGCAGGAGCCATGCATATGTGTAAACACATGGTTACCTGCATTGCTGAGTAGAGATGGTCTGAACGGTTCGCATTCGAAGGCGAACACGTGAACTTAGGTGATTCGCGTTCGCGGTGAACCGCAAACTATATGCAAGTTCGACCCGCCCCCTATACTACATCATTAGGCTCAACTTTGACTCTCTACATTACAGTCAGCAGACACATGGTAGCCAATCAGGCTACACTCCCTCCTGGAGGCCCCCCCCCACCCTTATATAAGGCAGCTGCATCAGCCATTTCCCTCACTCGTGTGGCTGTAGCAATTAGAGAAGGGAGAGTTGCTGCAGAGACATAGGGAAGGCTTAGTTAGGCTCTTGTTAGGCTTGTTAGCTTGCTCCTGCTCATACTTATTGCTAAAAAGCACCTCTCAACAGCTCTTTTGAGAGCTAATGTTGTTCTTGTGATCTATTTTTTTGTGTGTGTCCCACTGACACTTACATATACAGCCCTGTCAGTCAGTCTCAGCTGGCCCTTGGCCCCTTGCTAATTCCTACTGTGCCACTGCGAGGCCCGGCACATTTAGTGCCTACCTTTTCAGTGCACGTGTGTGACAGCTGCACATCTGTAATACCAATCACTGCATACCTGTTCATGTTTACTGCACCTGCGTGACAGAAGCACGCAGTGTTATATACCAGTCACTGCACCTGTTCACGGTACCTGTGTGTGCACATTATATTGACACCAGTCACTGCATACCTGTTCAGTGCACCTACATGACTGCACGCAGTGTTATATATTATATACCAGTCACTGCACCTGTTGTACCAGAAGTCACCTTTTCACTGCACCTGTTTAACTGCACATCGTATTAGTCAAGTCAGTACATATCTTTCACTTCATCTCCCACAATATGGACAAAACAAGAGGCAGAGCCAGAGGCAGGCCACCCGGAAGGACTTTTCGAGGTCGCGCTATCGTGATTTTTTGTGGCCCTCGTTGACCAAAGTACAGTGTTCACAAGAAGGCACGTGCCATCAACCCCCAATGTGGTCAGGACGTAGTTGACTATTTAACACAGAACACCTCATCTTTCTCAGCTTCCGCACAGAAGCGTGACATATCTTCTTTCTCCTGCTCTGATTCTGGCACCCCACTTAACACTCCGCTGGCAGCCATCACCAAAGTGCCATCATCCCAGGGCTCAGCAGTGTGGAAATTTTTGTGTGTGTCTGCCTCAGATGAGAGCAATGCCATCTGTACTCTCTGCCACCGATAATTGAGCCGTGGAAAGACCAAGACTCGCGTAGGGACAACTACCTTATGAAGGCACATGATTACAAAGCACAAACTGCAATGGGATGACAACCTGAGGAAAAGCAGCACACAAAAGCAAAGCCACACACCGCAGTGTAAGATACAATCACGCAATTATTTCTCAAAAAAGGCGATACTCAAACTGTACCGTGATGTTGGCATCACAACAAGTGGTTTCATCTCTGGCACACAGCGTTGAGTCAAGGGTCCATCTGACCACGGATGCCTGGTCTGCAAAGCATGGTCAGGCCTGCCCGAAGACTAAGTCAGTCCCCACACACAGCATCTCTACTTGCACGCCGTGTGACTGCCTGCCCCAAGACTAAGTCGGTCCCCACACAGCATCTCTGCCTGCAGGCCGCTTGACTGCCTTCTCCTCCACCACCAACAGGGTCCAGGACTCCAGGCGGATTCCTGAATTTTTAAGGCCGCTGTTAGCAGCGGCTGCTATAATAATTTTACTGGTGCGTGTACATGCCTGCCTAATTTTTATGGCTGCACTGCGGCTGCAACAACAAAACAAAAGGCATGTACATGTGTCAATTCCCCTTAATGATCGTTACCTTGCGGCGGTGAAGGGGCTTGCGTATCACAATGAAGCAATGACCTCCGGCTATATGAGTGTGTCGGGAAGGGGGCACACCCAAGATAATAAGGTCGTTGCTTCATTGTGGACAGACCAAATTCGATCAGCTGGACAGTCACTGTTGTTCTATCATTGCGCTACCTCAGCCCGGCGACCATATGGGCTTGAAAACTGCTATCGCCTGCACTCTCGCCATGGTGCGCACCAGTCCAGCACGGCCGTCACTACACAAACAGTTGTTTGTGGTGCGTTACACAGTGAGTTTGGTGTGTCAGTGTGAAGCAGTACTCTAATTACACTACCTGATTGATGTATACACATGCAAGATGTTTTAAAGCACTTTAGGCCTCCAATTTAGCATGCAATGTTATTTCTGCCCTTAAAACGCTGCTGTGCGTCAAATCCTGATTTTTCCCCGGGACTTTTGGCGTCTATCCCACTCCACCATGCTCCCCTCCAGGTGTTAGACCCCTTGAAACATCTTTTCCATCACTTTTGTGGCCAGTATAAGTGTTTCTAGTTTTTAAAGTTCACCTCCCCATTGAAGTCTATTGCAGTTCCCGAAAAATCGCAGGAACCGAAGTTTTGCGGAAGTTAGAGTTTGAGGTTCGCGAACCAAAAATCGGATGTTCGAGCCATCTCTATTGCTGAGCGAAGTGCAATGTCTCACCAGACGACGCAGAAAGATGGATCTCAGCGACGCCCCCAACGACAAGCATTCCCCTGATCCATCTTCCTGCCGGCGGGTACATGGAATGGCACACAGCAGGTGTGTGTGGGAAGTCAAGTGATTGCAGTACCTTGCACAGAGTCATAGGGAATCGTAAAGATCCGATTTGTCGTGACGATTGTTATCACCGTGCATCGCCAAACGTCATTCTTGTAATCCCATGTCACGAGATTGTGGAAATGATTGCTCATTAAATCGCTGGTTGTTGAAAAAATCATTGTAGAAATCGCGTAGTGGGTATAGGCCTTAACCTTTTAGACCTGTTGTGCAAGATCTTCATGAATGGCAAGGGGGCATATGCACAAAACTTCTGACAAGAAAGTACTTGTTTCTTAATTCGGCGACCTGGGTCACGCTAATTGCGCAACACTCTCTATCTTGTCAGCATATGTAAAAATTGCTGAGTGCTCTCTGAGCATGGCAACTTTATCAATGTTTTGTGCATATGCCTTACAGGAGACCATTTCATAATTACAATTCTGTTTATGAATACCCTTATTAAAATATCTCGTGGACGTGAGCCTCACATTCGCAGCAGCAGCTGCTACAGCCGCATGGACGCGCTAGTCATGTCCCTATAGTTTGGGGTGCTTTGCGGGCGATTGTGCGGGCAAATGCCCACGATCGCGATGTTGCTGGTAGCAGGGGGATTGGCTGCAGGGCACAAAAGTCCCCTGTGCAAATCCGTACATGTCCGCCGAGAATAAACACTGTTTTTGTTCAAAAACAGTGTTTATTCTTAAATAGAGCCGCCGCGCTTCCTTCCTCCGCTGATTTCCGGCCATTTTCTGCTGCCAATCATTATATCTCCCCGCAGGCGACCGTGATCGCTGCCTGCATCACTTTCCTTGTTACAGTGTAGCAACACATTGTTTCCTATGTAGCGTACATCTTGTACGCTATTAGGATTTGCTCAGCGGGGACATCTTGTGGCCAAATAGTAAAATTACACCTACTGAATTTAGGGAATAAAAAAAAATGAATATGTATGTCAAGAGGGCATATTATTATAAATGTATGGGCTAAAAATTAGCAATGAATGTAAAACTGAAAAAATGTACCTTTATTTCTAAATAAAATATTGTCACCATACATTATACTAGGGATATAATTTTAATAACCGTGACAAATGAGCAAATAAAATGTGTGGATTTTAATTACGGTAGCATGTCGTATTTTAAAACTATAATGGCCGAAAACTGAGAAATATTTATTTTTTCCATTTTTCTTAATTATTCCCAATAAAATGCATTTAGAATAAAATAATTCTTAACATAATGTACCACCCAAAGAAAGCCTAATTGGTGGCGGAAAAAACAAGGAATAGATAATTTCTTTGTGATAAGTAGTGATAAAGTTATTGGGGAATGAAAGGGAGGAGCGCTGAAATGGGAAAATTCCTCTTGTCCATAAGGTGAAAAATACCCGCGGGCTGAAATGGTTAAGCATAGTAAAACTACATTAATTGTGGCGAAGGTACCTAACAATGTAGTTGCTCTTTAAAATGACAAAAATATCTAAAAATAAACCCCAAACATTTGCATATTACTGAAAACATTATAGAAGTTGAATGCAGGTGAATGTTTTTTCATGTCATAATGCCACATTGCAATCACAGGTCTAAGGAACTCACAGCAAGCTGCAAACATTTACACATTGCATTGTGGGATGTTTGGCAGGTGGGGGTGTACTATGCCAAAAATCCATCAGTTTTTCCAGATCAGAATGTATGTACAATGTTCACCTATGAAGCTCCTAAGGAAACCAGTAAGGGCTTGTTCACACCTAGCGTGCTTTTGCCTTTTTTTTACGTCAGCAATTTTGAAAATCGCCCTAAAAGGACTGGTGCAATGATACCCTATGAGAGTGTTCACATCTGAGCGGTTTGATTCCGATCCGCTCACCAATACGCTGCTTGTACCATTTTTGGGACGATTTCCCTATAATGGCAGGTATAGGGAAATCGCAAAACGCTTGAAAAAGCGCTTGGTTTGGCGATTTCCCCAGCGATTTTAAGAATAAATGCTTTGTATTTATTATTTTCCGGGTCAAAGAGTTCACTTTCTGACTTGCGTCAGGAAGTGAAAAAACAAATCACTCTACAAAAGCGCTTTGATAAGCGCTTTACACACAATAGCAACGTGCAAGTAAGCGCCGGGAGGGGGGAAAAAAATTGTGCAAAAAAATCGCTGGCACCAGCAATTTAGATTTTAGCTATGAACAAAGCCTAAAAGACTTCTCAAGATGTAAATAATGTGCATCAGGGTCAGTACTACGATCCTGGGAGATCTGGGGAAAACCTGGGCATCAGGTTGGGACAATTACCAAAGTACATACCAGGCAAAATTGGGCATGGTCATGTAGCAGTTAAAAGTGGCTGTGGTCATGGGCGGGACCAAATGTACATGAGCTTAGCAGCGGTGTAACTTAAAATAAGTTGGCCTGCCCAGCAGACTGTTGGATGAAGCCCCCTCTCCTTTAAAGGACAACTATGAAGGTAAATGTTTTTCTCCGGATGCCATCAATAAGTAGGAGTGACTTTGTACTAAAACACTGTAAGCAACAGTGACAGCAGCAGTGCACCGCCGGTGGGCACATGGGACTGTGGAAATTGGTGCACATTACAATAGCTTCGGGGCACAAGCCCCCGATATAACACCTTAGCACTGCATAGTCACTATGCACAGAATCCATATGACACTCACTGTAAGGCACTTGTATTAGCTTAGCTTTGGCGTACTGAGTGACATTGTCACTCAAAAGAAGATAGCTGCTGGTACTCTGATGTGAACTTTTGAAAAGAACCTCATTTAATCACATCTGTTGCACAAAGCATGCAGGTGAGGTGAGCTATTGGAGCTGACTCTTCTGCAGGGAGGAATGGGAAAATGATTCAAATATCTGAAACTGTAAGCTTCATGTTTACCAACAATACACTCCCAACATTTAAATGTATTCATCATCCCACATTTGGTTGTTATGTGACTGTGTTTTTTACATTGAGGGACAATATTTCTCTGTATACGGCCTGCCTAAGGAATGAAGACCTATCTCAAGAAGATACACATGACTTATTCCTGCTGTGTGTTAATGCAGCGAACCCACATTACATTCATCTGTTCTATGGTGATATATAACAATGCACTTGTTTCTACATGCTATTCACTCAAGCACAGCTGTTGACATTTTTATTTCATCATGACTTTAATGTACTCTGTATTGAATGGTTCCCATTGTTACAGCTCATTGTGCGAGTATGATAATGCCGGCCTTCAGCCCACATATGGCAAGCTCTTTCGCCATTAGTGGTCTACTCCAGATGCATGCTGGGATACAGGGCAAGATCTAAACTAGTCCGTCTGTGGGCTTACCTTTTCCATTTGTTCTTGTCGCAGGAAGGCTCATAGCAAATAAATGGCTGGGAAGAGAAAAGACTAAAGGAGGAGAAGCAAAAAGAGAAAGCAAACCACAAAATGATCCATCCCTAGATCCTTCCATCCTTAGATCTCTTAGGAAATCCACAGGACTTGTTTGAGGTATGCCATCACCATACTTTTAGAGCTTCCCAGATTTAAAAAAAAAATAAAGTACCATATTTTATCCAGAGGGTTAAAAAACTGATACTCCCCAGGTTCTTAAAAAGTAAAAAGTTCAACTATATAGATTATTGAAACCTGTTAATTCAGATACCTGCTGGCTTGTTGTGTGCCAGGCAGAGCCGGGACAAGGTCCTCCAGCACCCAAGGCTGAGACACCAAAGTGCGTCCCTCCATCCCTGCCATCCCAGCCGTCACACACTGATTGCTATTAGAGTAAAAGGCACCCTAGGACCCCCAACACCTTAATCTCTAGTTATTTGGCTTGCAGTCACTGCCATGCATCCCTTTTTATTATTTATCTCTGCTTCAAACACAATAGGGGAATGATAGCTGTGTGAGTTGTGCGCACCCTCCGACACTGCGCCCTGAGGCTGGAGCCTCTCTTGCCTTTGCCTCGGCCTGGCCCTGGTGCCAGGCACAGCCCCTGATGAGTCCATTGGACAAAACGTGTAGGACGGAGTCAGCGCGCAGTGGCATCATAACTAGGAACTAGCTGTCCATGACGCTCCTACATGCTCCTGATCCTGAGCGTGGGTTATTGAGGAGACAGCGGGATGCCGTCCTCTCCATATATGCAGTGCCTGGGTGGACGCCAAGAGTGATCATTGATATGCATTGCTATACTACTGACATCCTGTTAGTGCAATTTAATTTGCACTTACAGCAGACTGAAGCCAATTACAATACTGGATTACGCTATGTGTCTTTTGGGTCTGTTTATCTGATCTTTGAGACAGAATAAAGTTATGGCATTCTGATTACCTAAGCGAGATTGTGGAAGAGTTTGATCCAGCTACCTTGCAAGCCAATAATACACACATGCTAGATCCACCTGGTGTATGAGGTGGCAACGATCTGGTGAGCAACTGCATGACAGGGGGAGTGGAGTGTGCAGCACTTTGAGGCACTTGTCACTGGATTGATGATTGCATGTTATTGACCCATACAATAATGTGCTATGCTGAGCTTATTCCCTATAGGCTGATGTACGTGCTTACTGTAAAGAGCGCATTTCCCTACATCCATTAACCTGTCTCAGAAGTGAGGTTCCTGTACATAAAAAAAAACAAACTTACATACGGGTACATTGTTAAGAGTAATGGTCCTTTTCTCAAGCAGACTAAAGGAAGAAATAGTGATGGTAGGTGAGAAGGTGGTGGCAATCTTTACGCTCCTCTGAGGAGGACTGTAAAAAGATAAAAAGGAAGCGCTCCTGGGTCCATATGCAATTTTTTTTTCACCTGAGTTATCTCCTAGGAGATAATTTTCATCTTTTCGTTAAACCAACTATTCAGCATTTTACAATTGAAAAAGTACCAAAAAGTCAGTGAAAAAGTACTATCTATTTATAACTATTGGCGTCAGGTCCTGGGGCCAGCTAATGCAGGAGATCAGGCGCAGGCTGCACGCGCATCTCCTGCTCGGGGGGCGGAGCTCCGCCCCGCCTTCAGTCTCCGAGGGGCAATCGCCGCTCGGAAGACTATTAGATGGCGAAACCGCTGTCTTTACACAGAGATCAGCAGCAGCGCTGTACTGGGGACATTTATTGGCCAATGCATGCATTTTATTTGTTTTTTTCTGTCCAATAAATGTTTGTTACTGAGCACTCATCTGGAGAGCTCCAACGGCTTCCATATTGGATCCCTGGACGGTGCTTCCACACCAACGGGAGGATCGGGGACAGATCAACAGAGGTTTAACCACTAATACGCTTGTATGCTGAACTGTCAATATTGGCATTTTCAGCCATCTAATGAGGTGAGCCGCTCTCTGCAGAGAGAGAGAGGAGGATCTATTTTATACTTTTAAACACAAGTAGCACTTCCTTCTTATCTTTTTTACAGATTCCCAGTGATATTGTGGAACTCTATGGATGATATGGATGAACAGCTGCATACTTAACTTTTTAACCTTGTGCCAAGTGAACTCCCCCGTGGACTAGCGGTTTACGCTACAGTTTTCCTCTGAGAAGGAGGACTGTACCAATGAATATTCACAAGACCACTACTATCTAAGTGTATTTTAAAGCGACACTGAAGTATCTTTTTTTTACCTTATTTTCTTATGTAGCCGTCTTCAGCATTAAATTCTAAGCTGATTTGCTGTATCCCCACGGCAGAAGGAGTTATTTTTTGCCCAGAAATAGTCCAGCAAAGCTCCAGGGCCTGCATATTTTTGCTTCCTGGAAGAGGCAGAGCGGTGCGCAGTAGCTCTGCCTCTTCTCCAGTCAATCTCTGCCGATCTCCACCTCTCCCTGCCCCTCTCAGTCTTCTTTCACTGAGAGGGGCGGGGAGAGGCGGAGAACGGCGGAGATTGACTGGAGAAGAGGAAGAGCTACTGCGCACAACTCTTCCTCCTCCTGGCAGCAAAATCTACGACTTTCGAAGTCGTGGAACTTTGCTGGGCTATTTCTGGGCCTTAAATAACTCCATCTGCTGTGAGAATGCGAATCAGCTTAGAGTTTAATACTAAAGACAGCTGCATAATAAAATAAGGTAAAAAAGAGACTTCAGTGTCTCTTTAATACCTAGGCTTGTGACAAAACTATCATCCATCTCCATGAACTATGCTAAAAATTACAAAAAATAATGTTAACATCCTGGGCATCATGAGTGCCTGGAGAAGCTCAGTTATCCAGCTCCTTCTTCTTCTGCTGTAGCAGCATCTTCCACCTCTACATTCCTCCCGGTCCATTCAGCACAGGTTGCCTCTGCTGCCCCCACTTCTGCCATAGCTTCATTTTCTTACTTCCAACTCCATGACACAGTCAGGTTAGTAATCCCAGTCTCCTTGGGAGCTACCAATCATAAAACCTGGGACATGGATGGCGGGCAGCTTTTGTCGGTTCTACTAATCATAATTCGCTCATCTGTCCTACCAATCAAAATCCATTGATACAATCACTGAAAACTACTCAATTCAGTTTAATTCTGGATAGTGTGAGCAAAGCCAGAAATGCAAATTTACCTGTGCTTGATTTTGTCCCCCAGTGAGCTACGATACATATGATATGTGGGCAATCCCTAGTGATTTTATCGCTAGAGACGAATTGCCTGTATGCCTTCACTTCAGCTGTCTCCATAGCAATGGGAGGGATGTTGATTTATTGCCATCTGGAATAGTTTCAGCTAGCAACAGAGAAGCATTGCTCCTGCGTGCTGGTAGTGAGACCATTGGGTGTAATGCAAAGGAATGTGGGTGATTTCCCACCAGGAGTTGTGTCACTTGGTGTGGACGTTGCCTGTACTCCATAGCCCAAAATGATGCAAGTGTTGCATAAAGCAGCCAACAACCTGTCAATTTGCTGGTTGTTGGCACCGGCACTTGCAAGTACCTCAAGCCTTAACCCCCTGTGAGCCCAGTTCAAATCCTCAAACAATTCTAACACTACCTTTTACCTCAGTTCTTTTGATGTTTGTCCCTAGTCTACTCCTGTGATTACACTGAAGAAAAGTGCATATATGGAACACATTGACATCAATCAGTGTAAAGCAAGCACCCAAGGAGGGGAGAAAAAGATAGATGTGCTATGGCCTGTAGCGTCTCTGCACTCCAGACGTTCCAATACTTCCTCCACAGTCAAGCCAGCACCATCCGTAGTATTCAAAGCTCTTCAAAAGATCTGGTGATCGAAACAGCGCTGCTGTCGCTGTGATAAGCTTGTCATGCTTTTTAAAGAAAAATAAAGAGCTTTGAATACTACGGATGGTGCTGGCTTGACTGTGGAGGATATATGGAACACATTGACACAAAGAAACTTGTGAACAAATGAAACATTGGCTACAATTCACAATTCTGAGCTGTTTTTTCTATTATCACCATGGTGATATATCGTTTAGTAGTCACTAAGAAATTTACCTCATGTAATCCTTAAATGAAGGATTCTGTCCTTAAGTTAACAATTGATTTCTTAAGTTAAGTATTCAGTCCTTAAAATAATGACTGAATCCTAAATTGAAAGACATGGACTGTATGCAATTAACTTTTTCTCCTTAGTTTTCTCCTAGGTGATGCATACATGCAAAAAGGGCGTCTGGAAAAAAAGGGTGCAAGATATTACAAAATTATAAGTTTTTATCTAAAACAATATTTTTCGTTTCTATATCATAAACGAAAATCAAATGCTAAATATGTTTAATGAACGGTAACAAAAACAGTATTTACACTTACAGTATATTAAGCATAGTAATACAATTGTAGATATTACAGGTATTTTACTGCAACTATACCTAACTGTACTCTCACACAGAACTCTCCCTATACCTATCCCTAACCCCTAGAACCTTGGTGGTAATAAGCATCCTATACAATAAAATGCAAGTGTCCCTGCGTCTTCAACTGAATGGTTGTGTGTCCCTGGCTTTTTTGTACTAAGCATGGCCGGAAATGTCGATTTCTGATTCTGCAGAAATTCCGATTTCCGCCAATGCCAGTTATCGATTTCGTGGATTTCCGATCAGTTTCTGATTTCCGAGTTCGGATTTCCATTTTTTTTGGGTCATTTTTTACATTCTCTGATTGGTCAAATACTTCCAAGTTGACTCTGCGTTCTCTGATTGGTCCAATGCTTCCGAGTTCTGTGATTGTACTAAAATTACTGAGCTGTGGTAATGCAGTATTTGTACAGAAATCCGATTTCCAAGTTTCGTTTTCCAATTTCCGAGTTCCGAGATCGGAAATTTGGAAATTTCAATTCCGCGAAATCTGAATGAGCATCCCAACTGAGCATGTGCGCAGCCAGGGCAGTTAGGACACAGGGCCGGATCTGACAGTTTGCTGTGTGTGGTTCACAGAGGTTCTCATTGCATTGTGGGAAATAACAGCTTTTTCCAACTGCCAAGCAAGCAGCTCCCTGTGTGCATATACTTCAGACAGTGGTGGGGAACGAGCAAGTGGGACGCGTACGTGCGCGCATTGCGGGGGGTAGCGGCTGTGACCCTTCGCCCGTTTTTTAACGGGCTGGCCTTTTAACTATTAGTTTAATAAATTGTATATATTACAAATATTGTACTGGAACTATACCTAACCCTACTCTCACACAGAACCCTTCCTGCACCTAAACCCTAGACCCTCCAGGTGGTGCCTAACCCTAAAACACCCCTGGTGGTGCCTAACCCTAAAACACCGCTGGTGGTGCCTAACCCTAAAACCTCCCTGGTAGTGCCTAATCCTAACCACCTCCCCAGTGGTGCCTAACCCTAACCACCCACCTGGTGGGGCCTAACCCTAACCACCCCCACTGGTGGTGCCTAACCCTACCCACCCCCTGGTGGTGCCTAACCCTAACCACCCCCCTGGTGGTGCATAACCCAAACCACCCACCTGGTGGTGCCTAACCCAAACCACCCACCTGGTGGTGCCTAACCCAAACCACCCCCCAGGTGTTGTCTAAACCTAACTATCCCCCTGGTGGTGCCTAACCCTAACCACCTCCTTGTGATGCCTAACCCTAACCATCCCCACTGCACAAACACCCTTACACACAGAAAAAATACTATATTTGATACTGTACAATACTTCGCTATAAATAACATAAATAGAATAAATAATATATTTTTAATAGAATAAATAGCCTTACAATCACGTACACATTAAAAATATTATGAATAGTAAAAATTATATATTTGTAATAGAATAAATCGCCTTATAATCACGTACGCATTAAAAATGTTATAAATAGAAAAACGTATATATTTATAATAGAATAAATAGCCTTACAATCACGTATGCATTAAAAATCTTAAAATAACGGCAATATTAAAAACGAATGTCCAGCGCTGCGTAATATGTTGGCGCTTTATAAATACAATAAATAAATAAATAAAGCGTATTAGTAATTAGTATTAGTAAGATAATAAATCTGACAACTATAATTTATGCATTGTAATTCTGAAAACAAAGTTAATACCAAAAGTGATATATTTGTAACACAATAAGCTTGAAAACGATATTTAAGCATTATACTTATGAAAACAAATTTTAAAACGATAAAATAAGTGAAAACAAAAATTTACTTATTACACTCTTGAAAGTGAAATTTAAAAATGATAAAAAAAAACTTAATCCGAAAAGCAAAACGAATTTGTAAACGATATTTGTCATAAACCTTATTCTGTAAACAAAAAGTTTTGTTATCAAGACCCCTGCAACCGCTATTTGTTGGGCGCCCTAATTTCTTCTATGGTGGGTTGTGATGCTCATCACGACCTTGTGATCACAGCATAGCTGTGATTAAAGAGCATTTTTCCACTATCCACCACCGTGATCCAAAGCCGTGATCGAGAATCGATTGCGGACTTCAACCACTGATTTGCCCGTGGTTACTATTATTCGGCCCGTGATAGCGGGGATCACAGGAAAAATATTTGTGATTATCACCTGCCGATTTTAGCGGTTAACAGTAAAGCCCCCTTACATGGTAGAAACACCAAATTTGTCAGATATGTTAAGAACAGTGGGAACAAGAGGAAAAACGATAAAAATATATATATATATATATATCATATATTTACACACACAGACACACACAGACACACGCAGACAGCCATACACAGACACAGCCACAAAGAGACACAGCTTCTCTCTCTCTCTCTCTCTTTCTCTCTCTCTCTCTTTCTTCCCTTCCCTGGCAGCCATACACTGGGTCTTCCAGGCTGGCTGTAATCATCCTGGCACAGGAGGCAGCAGGAGGTGCAGAGCTACATATCCCCTGCATGTGCTTCTCCCCTCTCTATCTACTGCACACAATAATAACTAGAGATGGCACGAACGGTTCGTTGGCAAACGGTTCCTGGCGAATTTCGGTGGTTCGCGTTCGCCCGTGAACGCAAACTTTTCCGGAAGTTTGGTTCACCCCCATAGTGCACCATTAAGGTCAACTTTGACCCTCTACATCACAGTCAGCAGGCACATTGTAGCCAATCAGGCTACACTCCCTCCTGGAGCCACTCTCCCCCTTATAAAAGGCAGGCAGCTTTTCACTCACTCGTGTGCCTGCATTAATTAGAGAAGGGAAAGCTGCTGCAGACTCTCATAGGGAAAGATTAGTTAGGCTCTTGTAGGCTTCTTAGCTTGCTCCTTGCTGATTCTTATTGCTAAAATAGCACCCCTCAACAGCTCTTTTGAGAGCTAATGTTGTTCTTGTGATCTATTTTTGTTTTCTGTGTGTCCCACTGACACTTGCATATACAGCCCTATCTGTTGCAGCTGGACCTTGGTAATTGCTATACTGTGCCAGGCCCTGCCTAACTATACTGTCTGGGACACCTACCTATGCCTACCTAACTACTGGGGCACTTACCTATGCCTAACTACCTATACTGGGACACCTACCTATGCCTAAATACCTATACTGGGACACCTACCTATGCCTAGCTAACTACTGGGGCACCTACCTATGCCCAGGGCCAGCACTACAATAGAGGCAAAGGAGGCAGCTGCCCCAGGGCCCTAGAGCTTGTAGGGGCCCCCAGTGCCTACAAGAGGAAAAAAAATTTCCAATCGGACTTATAGTTTTTGAGAAAATCGATTTTAAAGTTTCAAAGGAAAAAAAATACACATTTAAAAACCTGCTGACTTTAATGGTTAATAGCAAATCCACCTTAAATGCTAGAAACCCTAAATTTGCAGGATATGTTAAGGAGATCATTAGGAATAATAGGAAAAAACAATTTTTCAAAAAGACCTTATAGTTTTTGAGAAAATCGATTTTAAATTTTCGAAGGAAAAAAGTATACTTTTAAATGCGGTAAATGTCACTTTTAGTAGCAAACCTAAGGGTAGTGTAATTTTACATGCATCAAAAGAAGGAGCAATACATTTCCTGACAGGGTTTCCAGGGGGTCTATATGCAGCCGCAGCGCTTTGGCCAGGGATCGCTATACAGCCGCAATATGGCTGTATGAAGATCCCTGGCATTTTTTCCTATTTACCCCCAAAAAAATGTATGTTTAGAGTGTGGGAATTTTGTTTTTTAAAATTATGTGGGGTCCCCCCTCCTGAAACTTTTTAACCCCTTGTCCCCCATGCAGGCTGGGATAGCCAGAATGTGGAGCTCCGACCGATTGGGGCTTCACACCCTGACTATACCAGCTGCAAAAAAGGTCCCCTAATGCCGATTTTTGTTCCGGGGTATATGTTGGGGGGGCCCCCCAGGTTTATTTTGCCCTGGGGCCCCATTGTTGCTTAAACCGGCCCTGCCTATGCCTAACTACCTATACGGGGACACCTACCTATGCCTAGCTAACTACTGGGACACCTACCTATGCTTAACTGCCTATACTGGGACACCTACCTATGCCTAACTACCTATACTGGGACACCTACCTATGCCTAGCTAACTACTGGGGCACCTACCTATGCCTAGCTACATATATGAAGATAATAAGGTCTTTACTTAATTGTGGCCAGATCAAATTCGATCAGCTGGACAGTCAGTCACTATTGTTCTGTCATTGAGCTACCTCAGCCCGGCGACCATATGGGCTTGAAAACCGCCACGGCCTGCACTCTCGCCATGGTGTGCACCAGTCCAGCAAGGCCGTCACTACACAAACAGCTGTTTGTGGTGCGTTACACAGTGAGTTTGGTGTGTCAGTGTGAAGCAGTACTCTAATTACACTCCCTGATTGATGTATACACATGCAAGATGTTTTAAAGCACTTTAGGCCTGCAATTTAGCATTCAATGTGATTTCTGCCCTTAAAACACTGCTTTGCGTCAAATCCAGATTTTTCCCCGGGATTTGGGCATCTATCCCACTCAACCATGCAAAAACTCAGACGTTAGATCCCTTGAAACATCTTTTCCATCACTTTTGTGGCCAGCATAAGTGTTTCTAGTTTTCCAAGTTCACCTCCCCATTGAAGTCTATTGCGATTCGCGGAAGTTCGCGCAAACCGAACTTTTGCGGAAGTTCGCTTTGCGGTTCGCGAACCGAAAATCAGAGGTTCGGGCCATCTCTAGTACTAGGGTACCAGATGGTTTAAGTGCAAGGTGGAATATTAATTGTTTTTATTAAATTGACAATATAATGATTTTATGTATTTAATGATCACGCCGGTCTGTTTTTTGCTTAGATCTCTCATTGCTGGACCCACTTATTACCTGACTGGTGTCTGGTCAAGCCCCTAATGGATAGAGTCTTTTGTATATATTTCCCATTTTTTCTCTGTGAGCTATAACTAAGGACCTGTGTGTCTGAAATGCGTCAGCAGCCTTGTCTGTCTTTGGATGTTCTAATTAAAGTTTCCTGGATTTGACATCACAGTGTGTTGTGGGCTTCTGTGCTGAACTTCTATATGTTGCCCTGTGGAGGGTTGCAGGGCATCACCTATCTACAAGGGCACTAGTAGTGGTCTATCCACTTGGCTTTCCACATTTGAGTTTGCTGTAGGGGTGCTGCTGCTGGTGTTGGTCCAGCCACCCTGCAGTGTTAGGGAGTCTTATAGTAACGGTGCTCTTGCGATTAGAGAATTATAATCATGGTGCCCTTGTGATCAGAGAATTGTAACCACTTCAACCCGTGGGTTGTTTTCACCTTATGGATGAGAGGAATTTTCGCATTTCAGCGCTTCTCCCTTTCATTCCCCAATAACTTTACCACTACTTATCACAACAAAATGATCTATACCTTGTTTTTTTGCCACCAATTAGGCTTTCTTTGGGTGGTACATTATGCTAAGAATTATTTTACTCTATATGCATGTTAATGGGAATAATAACAAAAAAATGGAGAAAATTAATTATTTCTCAGTTTTCGGCCATTATAGTTTTAAATAAAACATAAAACTGTGGATAAAACCCACACATTTTATTTGCCCATTTGTCCCGGTTATTACAACGTTTAAATTATATCCCTAGTACAATGTATGGCAAAAATATTTTATTTAGAAATAAAGGTGCATTTTTACAGTTTTACATCCATCAGTAATTTCAAGCACATACTTTAATTTAATAGTAATATTCCCTCTTGACATACATATTAAAAAAATGTTAGTCCCTAATATCTGTAGGTGCAATTTTACTATAAGTACGCAAATAGGAAGTAATGTATGGCTGTGTTACTTCGGAAGTGACGCAGGCATCTCACTGATGCCGGCAATCACGGGAACCTATAGGGGAAATGAATGAATGGGAACAAAGTTCCCATTCATTAAAGCGAAATGAAACACAGCATTTTTTCTTTGTTCTAAAAGATTATTTACAGCATATTATATACTACCACATTTTTTTCTAGAACAGCATTCAACTAGTTAAACACAGGACTTACAAGCTCCCTGCAGGGAAAGCTGGACAGATCAGAACTAGTGATTATCTTGTGTTTAACATTATCTGGTGTTTACTTAAAGAGACACTGAAGCGAATTAAAAATTATGATATAATGAATTGGTTGTGTAGTAGGGGTAATTACCTGAACATTGGTAGCAAAAAACAATATTCTCCTATTTTTATTTTCAGTTATACAGCTTTTTTTTTTATAACATTGCATCATTCTCTAATATTTGCAATTCACACAATATTCAGCATTCTAAATGTTTTTTATAAAACAGGCAGTGAACTTTTGAACTGTCCTGAACTGTTCTCTACAAAAGAAAAACACAATACAGTTGAGACAACCTAATCAGAAGTCAAAGCTCTCTGCGACTTTCAAAGTCGTGGAACTCAATGGCAATTTGCATAGATAAAAACTGGAGTTTCTTAAAATGATCCTCAAGTCTAGGAAAAAAAATGAGATTTACTCACCTGGGGCTTCCCTCAGCCCCCTGCAGCCGATCGGTGCCCTCGCAGCCCCGCTCCGATGCTCCAGGACACGCCGGCAAACACTTCCGGCTTGTCCGTCACCGGCCGACATGCATGGGAACGCCAGTGATTCTTCGCGTTCCCAGCCATAATATCACCCCCTATGCTGCTGATGCGGCCATGTTTTTATTGAATATTATGTCAGAGTTTTATACCGCTTTTATCTAACGATCGGCGGTGAAAGTGGTGGGAACGAGCAAGCGGGAGGGAGTGCGTCAGCACGATCGTTCCTACATCTGAGAATCATCACTATTTTTGAACAAAAACAGTGATAATTCTTGCTGCACAAATGCAGATTGGCTCAGGGGACTTCGGTCCCCTGCCACCAACCTCCCCTGTCACCGTGACCATTGCGATCGTGGGCTTCCGCCCGCAGCCCTGCAAACTGCACAGAGGTGAGTCTCGCGTCCCTGTGTTTGTAGCAGCAGCGGACCTGAGATTCACGGGAGCGTGGTTGAAAAGGATAATAATGGTGCCCTTGCGATATGAGACTTGTCGACAAATGCATGCGTTCTGAAAATCATATCGAGATGTGGTCAGTGGAAAGGTGCCCTAACACTATCCTCATTTTTGGTACACACTGTGCATTTTCTCACCAGATTGAGGGGTCTAATTGATCATTTCCAACAGGTCTGATCTGATTTCCGATCATTTTTCTGATTAATTTTGTATAGATGTAAATGGAAAAACTATCAGAAAAACAATCAGAAATCAGATCGGACCTGTCAGAAATGATCTGTTCAACCCATCTATCTGATGGAAAGTTGCACGGTGTGTACCAGGCATTAATCTGAAACTATAGTTAGCACTAATGTAAACCTTTTCTTATACCCACTAACCATGATTGCTAGGCTACCCTAGCATGAACAGCCAATAACAGTGACTAAGTTATCATACTAACTCTATCCTAACCCTGACCTGTGCTGACCTCTTAATCCTCTAAGCTAGGCTACACACCTGAGAGCATCTGCCCACACATCAGGACTTCTAGCATCGTATGACAGCCCTACGTCACTGAGATCAATAGCTGTGATGAATGCTGCATATCTGTACATCACTTCTCTTCACAATGAGCAGAAGACAAGGCGGGTCACCTCGCAGTGTGGACAGGACACCTGATATGACTAAAGCTACAGGAAGAGCTTGCTGAGTCACGAGCCCCATAAGCAGCCATACGAATGAAACCTGGTCCCGGAGAATGAGGCAGTGACGGGACTGAGTCACTCCTAAGTGATCACAGACAGAGAAAATCTAATTAGTTTCCTAACCAGGATCTGAGTCACCTCTCCTTTTTTCATACTTAATCTTCTACCTGTTATAAATCTGTCTGCCCCATCTCTGTTTCCAGTAACTCAGTAGCTCCCTTCCAGTAAATCTGATCCCCCAGGTAACATTGTTTCCATTCACTGATGCACATCTCATCTTTTCCATGTCATCCATTCATTTTTTAACCCCTCGTGTTGCCTAATGAAGGAGGATAGAACACACAAGCCGTGCGTTGACTTGAAGCTATCCCGGGCCCTGTGTGGTCCGCAGCCTGTGGGCATCACTCCAGACGCATTACTGGTGTCTGATAACCCACTGAAACAATCATAATAATTCATTTACTTATTAATATATAATGTATTGCCTTCCCAGTATAACAAATTACAAGTACATCTTTCTTTAAAGTGGGCTTAACAGCGCTCGGCACTGATTGGTCCGTAGTAATGTGTCTGACACAGTGGATGGCAATGTTTAAAATTTAAAAAAAAACAAATAACAAAAAAAAACTCGACTATAGCAGACTCGGCTGCTATACACTACAACAGCTCCATTACAAAAGTCACGGATGACTTCACCCCCCTCGTCAATGCCCGCCCTCACCGTGTCTGTCGCCAACCCTGGATGACCAAAACCACTAAACAGTTAAAAAGATGCTCTAGAGCAGCTGAACGGCACTGGAGGAAAAGTAACACAAGTGAGGACTTCATCTTATATAAAATTGCCTTGAACAACTTCAGAAAGCACTCTCTGTGGCAAAAAAGTCCTATTTTTCTTCCCTAATATCCGCCCATTTACACAATCCAAAACGCTTGTTCAGCACCTTCAACTCCATTCTCCATCCCCCTCCTCCTCCTCCTTCATCTTGCTTATCAGCTGAAGAATTTGCAACATACTTCACTGATAAAATTGACAAAATCAGAAGTGAATACTCCATGCAGCCCTCAAATCCCACCTCCACACCTCTCATTGACTGTTCTCTAACTGCCTTCTCTCCACTCTCTGAACACTCTCTTTCCTCTATAATTGCCAAAACTAATCTAACCACCTGTTCTTTGGATCCTATTCCCTCCCATTTCATTCCGCAGCTATCCTCATCTCTCTTGCCTGCACTAACAACTCTATTTAACCTGTCCCTCTCTACTGGCATCTTTCCGTCCCCACTCAAAAAAGCTGTTGTGACACCACTACTTAAAAAACCTTCTCTAGATCCTACCACACTTGCCAACTACCGCCCAGTGTCACGTCTGCCATTTGCATCCAAACTACTTGAACGCCATATACATGCATAATTAAGCCATTATTTATCTGCTAACTCCCTACTTGATCAGTTCCAGTCTGGCTTTCGCTCTAACCACTCCACGGAAACAGCCCTTACCAAAGTGGCCAATGACCTTCTTACAGCCAAATCCAAAGGTCAATTTTCCATACTCATCCTTCTTGACCTGTCATCAGCATTTGATACTGTCGACCACACCTTACTCCTACAAATACTTTCAATTGTCGGAATAAAGGGCCTTGCTCTCACATGGTTATCTTCCTACCTCTCTGGAAGGTCCTTCACAGTGTCCTACTCAGATCAGATCTCTTCTCCTCATGCTTTGTCTGTCGGGGTACCCCAAGGCTCTGTTCTTGGTCCCCTCCTCTTTTCCATCTACATGCATGGTCTTGGTGATTTAATCAACTCATTCGGGTTTCAATACCACCTCTATGCAGACGATACACAACTGTACCTCTCTGCCCCAGACCTTAACTCCCTCCTTAAACGTGTTTCTGACTGCTTGTCTGCTATATCCTCCTTCATGTCCTCTCGCTTCCTAAAACTTAATATGAGTAAAACAGAACTAATCATTTTTCCACCGTCTCTGTCCACCTCCCTGCCTGAAGTTACAATAAATGTTAATAACACTCCCATAACTTCAGTTCTCAAAGCTCAGTGCTTGGGGGTGATATTCGACTCATCTCTCTCTTTTATTCCACATGTTCACTCCATAACCAGCTCCTGCCATCTCCAACTCAAAAACATATCTCGCATCCGTCCCTTTCTCACTCAAGACACAACTAAAATGTTAATACATGCTCTCATAATTTCTCGCCTGGACTACTGCAACGTACTACTTTGTGGACTACCGTCTAACAAACTGGCCCCGCTCCAGTTGGTACTGAACTGAGCTGCTCGTCTCATTCATCTTTCTTCTCGATCTTCCTCTGCCGACCCTCTTTGTCAAGCTCTTCACTGGCTGCAAATTAACCAGAGGATTCAGTTCAAACTCCTAACCCTAATCTACAAAGCTCTCCACAATCTCTCTCCCCGGTACATATCCTCACTAATCTCCAGATACAAACCCAATCCCAATCTCAGATCGGCACATGATCTTCTGTTGTCCTCCTCTAGAATCAACTCCTCACATTCACGTTTACAAGACTTCGCACGCGCTTCACCCCTCCTCTAGAATGCCCTCCCACAACACATCCGTCACTCGCCAACCTTTGTTACCTTTAAACGCTCTCTAAAAACACACTTGTTCCGACAAGAATATTGTCTACCTTAGGCCACTTCCCTTTGTACTAAGACCAAATTGCACTCCTACTAGGTATCCTAAAACACAAAGCCTCTATATATTTGCTGCATACTACCCCTCCTCCTGTTCCCCCTCCCCCCCCCATTCCCTTTAGATTGTAAGCTCGCAAGGGCAGGACTCTCTCCCCCTTTTGTGTCTTGGTAACCATTATACATTTTATTCATCATGTTAATTTTATCACTGTCATTACCAATTCGATAATTTGTATTTTGTGTCATTCTTTGTATTTTGTCACTAATTATGTATCTTGTATATTGGTGTACACCATTGTCTGTATTATTATGTACCCCATGTTTGTTTCTTACTTTGTACAGCGCCACGGAATATGTTGGTACTTTATAAATCAATAATAATAATAATAATAATAATAATAATACTTGCCTGGTCATATAAATTTTTTTAGGCTCCACCCCTTACCTTCACCACTGATGCTGCAGCTGATGTGGCAGTGCATCTATGCAGAGGGGTTCCATTGGGCTCTCTTTCCTTATAGTCAACCCAGTGGTGTAACAATAGCCCCCCTGACCCCCCTCCCATACCGATTAAGCAGTGCGGCAGGACTAAGGTGGTCCGTTCCTGTGAGCATGCAGTGTTAAATGCAGAGCAGTGGCATTGGAGCATTATATATTACCTGTTTCCGATGGCAGGACAGGTCCTCCTCACTCGTTTATAGTGCATCTTCATGCCATGCAGGCAATCATCATGTGGTTCTCTGCCTATGTGACAAGCATTGTGAGCCACATGGTGATTGGCTGCCAGGTATGCAGCTACCCTGAAGAGGAGTACGGAGGACCTGTCCCGCAGCTGGAAACAGGTAATGTATAATGATCTGCTGCCACTGCTCTGCATTTAAAGAGACACAGAAACGAAAACAAAATAATGATATAATGAGTTGGTTGGGTAGTATAGCTAAGAAATAAAGCATTAGGAGCAGAGACATAAGTCTAATATTGTTTCCAGTACAGGAAGAGTTAAGAAACTCCAGTTGTTATCTATGCAAATTGCCATTGAGCTCCACGACTTTTGAAAGTCGCAGAGAGCTCTGTTTTCTGAAGGTTGTTATCTGAACTGTATTGTTTTTTCTTTTGCAGAGAACAGTTCAGCACAGGTCAAAAGTTCACTGCCTGTTCTGTAAAAACAGACTTACCCCTTCAATGCAGGCAGAAAAAGTGCTGGTTTTGACAACAATTTTTTTTTAATTTACATACTCCAAAAAAGGTGCAACGCGTTTTGCGAGTATATCCCACCTCCTCAGGCAATACCTGGGAGCATATAACTCATGTCGATCGATCTACAGAGAGTGACTTCTTAATCCTGAGTGGGGACAGGTTTAATTCTCCCTACCTGCCTTTTCAGTGGTTGCCTAAATGGTAACCCTGGTTTGTGAGTAATAATTTATACTTACATCTTCATATCCACATTTCCAGTACATACTACACTATACTGGGTTCTCGGTATCTTCCCTTATATCTAAAGCAGTCCTAAATAAATTACCCAACAACCAGTGGCGTTGATATTACCCTCCCTTAACCGCAGTGTTAGCTCTTCATTACGCCTGTGCTGGCAATGATCACTTCTATAGATGCTTTGGAAAGTGATAATAATTAACAAACTATTCCCCTCCTCTCACCTTGTGGTTGTCTTTGGCAGGTTTTGCTGGGCCATATCAATTGTTATGTATAGTGTGCTTGGGGGGTCCCGATGTAACACTTGCACTGGGGTCTGTAGCTCGTTATCTATGCCACTGCTGGCAATGTAGTATGTAACATGCTGAAAATGTAAATTTTCACGTCACGTAAAACCTCTGTGTCTACATGAAAATTTATATTTTTGTAGATTTGACAAAGAGAAATACTTTCAAAAGCAAATCCCTCAAGAACACTGGTGGCGCAGTATAATAAATATAAGTATAACATACAGCACTGATACCATTTTTTTGCAGTCACAGAACCAGACATGGGCTGAAGGAGAAAACAGCAGCTCTGGGGGAAGGGGTTCCTACAGTTTGACAGGGTGTAAGAAGGGGAGGGGCATAGAAAGACTCCTATGTGAAGACTGTGGAATGCTCTGTTTTCTGCACAAATGTTTCAGACTTGATCAGTGACTGATTTATAAAACATCAGCTAAACAAGTAGCTTATAAATGGTTTAAAATATCTGCTGCTGGGTTTGTGCACATGGCAAGTAAACATTTGTACCCAAAGCTGGTGTTTAAGTTCTGAACTGCTCTGCATGCCCCTTCTATACCTTTAGTTTATTTCTCCTGTAGGACACAGCAGAAAATGAATCTGCACAATTATAATAACAAGCAACCCTGTAATAACAAGCAACCCTGCTACTATGGCTATTAGGATATGTATAAAAAGGTTACCTGCCATGAGGAGTATAAAAAGCATAGCATTTATCAGCCAGGATGTTGCCAAATGCAGTGGGTCTTGGCAATGAAGCAGTATTGAATTTAAAATCTGCCAGTGGAGCAAGTTCTGTTTTTTTATTATTAAACTCTGCATTTTATTTATCATCTTCCCCCATCTTGAAACCTGGCCAGAGGTTATATGGAGTGTTGTGCTTCGCCATGTCAGGGTTCAGAGCAGGGATCAATGCTTTGTCCACGGGCAGATTATCTCTGTGGGTGGGTGGTGGAGATAGGGGCTCTGTACGTTTGCCTGGTTCACTAGCATTCCTTGTTCAACCCATATTTTTTGTGTAATGAGGAGCAGATATCAGATGGCCAAGTGCAATCAGATTGCAGCAGGCAGGGACAGATATCTGGAAAGGCCACAAAGACCCAGGCTTTGGGCGGCTGCAGCCCAAGAGGGCACCAGGACATGAAATAGGGGTTACTACATATGAAATAGAAGACTGCAAATGGGGATCAACGCATGAAAAGTAGAGATGGCCTGAACTGAATTTGCCGGCGAACAGGAACTGGCGAACTTCTGGGGTTCGCGATCGCGGAGAACTGCAAACTTTTCCAGAAGTTCGATTCGCCCCCATAGTGCATCATTAGGGTCAATTTTGACTCTCTATATCACAGTCAGCAGGCACATTGTAGCCAATCAGGCTACATGCCCTCCTGAAGCCCCACCTCCCCTTATAAAAGGCAGGCAGCATCAGGCATTGGACTCACTCGTGTGACTGCAGTAATTAGAGAAGGGAGAGCTGCTGCTGCTGCAGAGAGAGCTATAGGGAAAGCTTAGTTAGGCTCTTGTAGGCTTGTTAGCTTGCTCCTTGCTGATTCTTATTGCTAAAAAAGCACCCCACAACAGCTCTTTTGAGAGCTAATCTTGTTCTTGTGACCTATTTTTGTGTGTGTGTGTGTGTGTGTGTGTGTGTTCCACAGACACTTGTGTTGCATGCACAGCCTTGGTAATTCATACTGTGCCACTGCCAGGCCCAGCACATTCAGTGACTACCTGTGTGTCTGACAGGCAGCTGCACATTTGTAATCTCAATCACTGCACCTGTTCACTGTTCATTGCACCTACCTACTTATACCTACGTGAGCGCACGGATTGTTAATATCACCAGACATTGCACCTGTTCAGGGTGTGTGTGACAGGCAGCTGCACATTTGTAAACCCAATCACTGCACCTGTTCACTGTTCAGTGCACCTACCTACCTACGTAGGCGCACGCATTGGTAATACCATCAGTCATTGCACCTGTTCACGGTACCTGTGTGTGACAGGTGCACATTGGTAATTCCAATCACTGCACCTGTTCACCGTTCAGTGCACCTACCTACCTACCTACCTACGGGAGCGCAAGCAGTGTAATATACCACCAGTCATTGCACCTTTTCACGGTACCTGTGTGTGACAGCTGCACATTTGTAATACCTGTTCACTGCACCTGTGTGACCGCACGCTGTTTAGTATACCAGTCCGTGCATACCTGTTACCTGCACCTGTGTGACAGCTGCACATTGTATTGTAATACCAGTCACTGCTACCTGTTTACTGCACCTGTGTGACCGCACATTGTATTAGTCAAGTCAGTGCATACCTTTCACTTCATCCCCCCTGATATGGACAAAACAACAGGCAGAGGCAGAGCCAGAGCAGGCCACCTGGCAGGTCTGTTCGAGGTCGCGCTGTCGTGATTTTGTGTGGCCCTCGACCAAAGTACAGTGTTCAGAAAAAGGCACGTGCCATCAACCCCCAATATTGTCAGGACGTAGTTTACTATTTAATACAGAACACCTCATCTTTCTCAGCTTCCGCAGAGAAGCGTGACATATCTTCCTCCTCCTGCTCTGATTCTGGCACCCCACTTAACACTCCGTCGGCAGCCATCCCCAAAGTGCCATCATCACAGGGCTCAGTGGTATGGAAATTTTTTTGTGTGTCTCAGATGAGAGCAATGCCATCTGTACTCTCTGCCACCAAAAATTGAGCCGTGGAAAGACCAAGACCCGCGTAGAGACAACTACCTTACAAAGGCACATGATTACAAATCACAAACTGCAATGTGATGACCACCTGAGGAAAAGCAGCACACAAAAGCAAAGCCACACGCCGCAATGGAAGATACCAGGCCACAATTATTTCTCAAAAAATGCGATACCTAAACTGTACCGTGATGTTGAAAGGCAAGTGGTGACATGTCTGGCACACAGCGTTGGGTCAAGGGTCCATCTGACCACGGATGCCTGGTCTGCAAAGCACGCTCAGGCCTGCCCGAAGACTAAGTCAGTCCCCACACACAGCATCTCTGTCTGCACGCCGTGTGACTGCCTGCCCTAAGACTAAGTCGCTTCCCCACACAGCATCTCTGCCTGCAGGCTGCTTGACTGCCTTCTCTGCCACCACCAACAGGGTCCAGGACTCAAGGCGGATTCCTGAATTTTTAAGGCCGCTGCTAGCAGCGGCCGCTATAATTAATTTTCTGGTGCGTGTACATGCCTGCCTAATTTTTCTGCCTGCACTGCAGCTGCAACAACAAAACGAAAGGCATGTACATGTGTCAATTCCCCTTCATGATCGTTAACTTGCCGCGGTGAAGGTGCTTGCGTATCACAATGAAGCAATGACCGACGGCTATATGAATGTCTCGGGGGGTAGCACACCAAAGACAATAAGGTCGTTGCTTTATTGTTGACAGACCAAATTCGATCAGCTGGACAGTCAATGTTGTCCTGTCATTGAGCTAACTCAGCCTGGCGACCATATGGGCTTGAAAACCGCTATCGCTTGCACTCTCGCCATGGTGCGCACCAGTCCAGCATGGCCGTCACTACAGAAACAGCTGTTTGCGGTGCGTTACACAGTGAGTTTGGTGTGTCAGTGTGAAGCAGTACTCTAATTACACTCCCTGATTGATGTATACACATGCAAGATGTTTTAAAGTACTTTAGGCCTCCACTTTAGCATGCAATGTGATTTCTGCCCTTAACCACTTGCCGACCGCACACTCATAACGTGCGTCGGCAAAGTGGCAGCTGCAGGACCAGCGACGCAGTACTGCGTCGCCAGCTGCAGCCTAATTAATCAGGAAGCAGCCGCTCGTACGAGCGGCTGCTTCCTGTCAATTCACGGCGGGGGGCTCCGTGAATAGCCTGCGGGCCGCCGATGGCGGCTCGCAGGCTAAATGTAAACACAAGCGGAAATAATCCGCTTTGTTTACATTTGTACGGCGCTGCTGCGCAGCAGCGCCGTAAGGCAGATCGGCGATCCCCGGCCAATCAGCGGCCGGGGATCGCCTCCATGTGACAGGGGACGTCCTGTCACTGGCTGCACAGGACGGATAGCGTCCTGTGCAGCCCAGATCTCCCGGGGGTGGTAGGTAGGAGAGGGAGGGGGAGGATTTCGCCGCGGAGGGGGGCTTTGAGGTGCCCCCCCCGCAAAATGCCAGCCAGGAGGAGCGATCAGACCCCCCCTGCACATCATCCCCCTAGTGGGGAAAAAAGGGGGGCGATCTGATCGCTCTGAGTGCCCTTTGATCTGTGCTGGGGGCTGCAGAGCCCACCCAGCACAGATCACCTAAAACAGCGCTGGTCCTTAAGGGGGGGTAAAGGGTGGGTCCTCAAGTGGTTAAAACGCTGCTTTGCGTCAAATTCAGATTTGTCCCCGGGACTTTTGGCATGTATCCCACTCCGCCATGCAAAAACTCAGATGTTAGACCCCTTGAAACATCGTTTCCATCATTTTTGTGGCCAGCATAAGTGTTTCTAGTTTTCAAAGCTCACCTCCCCATTGAAGTCTATTGCGGTTCGCAAAAGTTTGCATGTTCGCGAAGGTTCGCGAACTGAAAATCGGAGGTTCGGGACATCTCTAATGAAAATGGAAGCAGATGCCCAAGGGAGCCATACATGAAAGAGAGGGTCTGCAGAACAGGGATGTTACACATGGGAGAGAGGGCTGAACATGGAATGGGAGAGGCACTGCTGTACATGTAAGGGAGCCCCAACATACTTGGCCTAGGGGGTGGAAAAAGTGTACATCCGGCTTTGGTTGCAGGGGAAAGTCTCAGGAAAGACTGCAGCATCACAGTTTCTATAAGCAGTCATCTCCTTTTTAAATGTACGGTAAGTCTCTTGTAATTTCAGCTTTCACATGAGTCAAAATTAAAGAGGAAATGTTTTAGTAGGGATGTTAGCTAGAGTTTCATGTCTGCTCAGGTGCCCCCTAGCATCAATCCAGTGCAAAAAATGCCAAACTGGCAGTTGCTCTAACTATACAGGTTCAGGTTTAGGTGTCCATTGTTTACTTCCTGAATTGCAGTGTTCCTCATTGGTGTGCATTTTCTCATACCGCAAGGCTAACTACTACTAACTTTCCTCCACTTCTCGTAGTTTTTTTCTCTGACATCCCAGGGGAAACTTGGGGTTGTCCTCAATGGGGATTAAAGGGATCAGCAACAGAAAGATATAAGGGATTCCCTTCATTAGGGATAGGACTATAATATGTAATGTAATATTCTGGTTTATTCAAGTGCAATCAACCATTCTGGATAATACTGCAGCAGCGCTATAGTATTTAATGTTGGGTACTACTAGGTCCTTGCATCGTTTTGCTTTGTACATTATCTGTGTGCTTATTCAAGAAGATAGCTTATATCGATGGTTTCTATAATTGTAACAACCCCAGGCTCATCTAAAAGACAAAAGGAGACCAAGAGCCCAATGGTGCAGAATCGTGTAAGATTCAGAAAAGCAAAATGCTAAGAATGTACAGGTATATACTCACAAAGGCGGCTTGCAACCACCATCAGAGCAGGCGGGAGATTAACCGTCCCGGCTCGGTTTTCCAGGTTTGTAACATTTAAAACAGGGGTGGAGGCACCCAATGCATAAAAGATAGGCTAATAAGCTGTTGATATTATAAACAGAGAGGTAATCTTACTACTCTTGAAGAATTTGGACCAGTTTATTCAAAAAAAGGTATTTTATTTGAGCCCCTAAATTTGACAATGCACAGTGGCTTAGTGGTTACTGGTTAGCACTCTCGCCTTGCAGCTCTGTCTCCCCGGTTCGAATCCCAGCTAGGTCAACATCTGCAAGAAGTTTGTATGTTCTCCCTGGTTCTTCGTGGGTTTTCTCTGGGCAATCTGTTTTCCTCCCACATTCTAAAAACATACAGATAAGTTAACTGGCTTCCCCCTAAATTGGCCCTAGACTAAGATACATGCACGCCATGATACATAAGACTATGGCAGGGATTAGTTTGTGAGCCCCTCTGAGGGACAGCTAGTGACAAGACATTATATACTCTGTACAGTGCTGCATAATATATTGGCGCTATATAAATAATTAAATAATAATGAAATTATTATACTGGCCTAAGCTCGGAGAGCCACATGACATACTCAGACTAATGTCTATATTTGGGCCAAACTTTACTGAATATAACTTATTGTGAAACACAAGCAATTGTATTGATTATTACTTCATAAATTACAGTGTTAGCCCATAGTAAAATATTTCCTCACCCTGATTTACATTCTTAAATGAATCACCGATGGCGGCGTATTTACTGTTGTCAAGGTGCATCACTGTGGGATGTTTGTTTGTTGTCTGTTGTGAAGGAAGCAAAAACAACACCTGTTCTCCCAGAGTGCACTGAAGCAAAAGTAAGGCTGTGTGACATCACAGCCTAGGCTAAACATCACTGGGAGGGCGGGGTTGCATACCAATATACAGCTATAAGGAGTGTTTCTGGTGCTAAAACCAAGATAATTAACATAAAAATGGGTATCTTGAATAATGTCCTACATTCTAGTATATTTCATTACGGTTTCTCTTTGAATAATATGCTGAGCACAACAGCATAAAGAAATGGGTTCTAAGGGCTGGCCTGATATTATCATGCATTTATTTTTACTGAGAACACAGTTATGTAATAAGGGACAAGTGTCCGTCCACTGTTTAGGGACAAGGCACAGTAATCTGGACCCTTTAAGAAGCCAGACAGTCTAAAAGACTGTGGGTTAATTCCCCTGAGCCCTTCTGTACCAGGCTCTGAGAGCAGCACAACAACAGACACAGCTGTCTCTTATTGTCCCCTAGGAATAGTATTTATGTTTACATGAATGATCACATGGTAACCTCTCTCAGCTTCTGGCCAGGCCAGTCACTTACCTCATCGTCAGAAAAATTATCTCACCCATTTAAAATGTAGTAAGTGCAGACCAGTCACAACGCAGAACATCCTCAAGGGTCCAGCTGCATCATTATCAGGATGTGAAGATGCTCATTTAACCAGAGTAGAAGAGACACAAGCCTGCTGGTTATTCCGTTCTCAATAATTTATATCAGGAAAACGTAGTGGCTATTAAACTCTGCTCAGATTACATTTTTTTTTTAATTTTCTAACTGAAAAGTGGGTAAATTTTGTGGAAATGTATTGGTAAACATTATAAAGTATTTTATATAATGTAATTTACCATAGTATTACTTTTATTTGTTTAATTTGTACACCCTAAAATAACAAAAACGCCTTCTGTAAGTGGCAAAGCAAACCTGAAGCGAAAATAAACTTACCGTATGATATAATGAATTGTATGTCAAAAAAGGAGAAGTGGTCCGCACTTGTCAGCACAGCAACTTTATTGATGGGTGTATCCAATAACACCAGCAGCAGGCATCAAGGCTGACACGTTTCGGACGTCAGTCCTTACTCATAGCCTGAATGAATTGTATGTGTAGTACAGCTAAGAAATAGAACATTAATAGTAAAGCAAAGGGTATTGTATTGTTTTCCAGTACAGGAAGAGTTAAAAGTTGTCATCTATGCAAAAGAGCTTCTCTGAGCTCTTCGACACACTGTTTCGAATACAGCCCTGTTTTCTGAAGCAGTTAAACAGCCAAGAAACAGTGAGAGACAGCTTGAGAAAAGGTTTTACTGCAGGAAAGTTCAAAGGGTCATTATTTCTGCTTTGTTTTATAGTTTAAAAGACAGATGTGCTTTTAAAACTGCTCCTGCGACAGAATGAAGCAATGCTATTAAAAAAAGCTACATAACTGACAATAAATATATATGAGACTCTTTTATTTGCTACTAAAGTTCTATTCTGTATCTGTACTACACATACAATACATTATATCATAAGTTTTTTTTCGATTCAGGTCTGCTTTAAGTCCTCCAAGCATCCATCCTTGTGTGTTTATCTAGTTTTGGAACCAGCACTCAAGTGCCAATGTATTACTTCTATTTCAGGACCCTAGAAGAAGGTCACACGTAATTTATCACCTCTGTTGTGCTGTAGAACTTTGGGGTTCAGAATATATTGTATGTACAGGGATGGGTGTTGCAATGTATGTTTGTCACCCTACCTGGTGCGCCATATATATAAACGCAATGTCTATTGAAAGATCACTACTGCATGAGAAAACCTTGTGAAAAAGCTGGGAAACCCACAGTTCCTACTCACAAAGTGTTGGTGATCTTTTAAATTGAGAAATGCTTGTACATGAAATCTACCATGGCTATCTGATTTTTTAAAATATGTGTTGCCAAGCTGACATGCTGATGTTTTTGCTTAAAGGGTGTCTTGATGTCACACTTGGAACCAGGACCGCCATCAGAAATTTTGGGGCCCCTCACACATCATCAGGCCTGGGCCCCCCCTCCCTGGGGCCACCCACTGGTTGCTGTGCCCGCCCACTAGCCACCACATCCCCGTGTCTGTGCACTGCGGCAAAAAATGTGCATGGCTCGACATTGAAGAAAGCGGCATGCACAGCGTGATGCTGCAAAAAGTGGGCGTGACCATGGCATGTTGTGGGTGGAGCCAATACTAGCAAAATACAGGTAGCCCCCGGTTAACAAATGAGACAGGGACTTGTAGGTCCGTTCTTATCCTTTATCCATTCCCTTTTGTCCCCCTCTTTTCTTCCTGTGCCTCTTTTGCCCACCTCTGTCTCACCTCAGTTTAAGCCTCTTTTGTGTCCCTCTGTGTGACCTCATGTTCCCGTCTCATCTCTTTTCTCCCTGTGCCTCTTTTGTCCGCCTCTGTTCCCCCTGTGCCTCTTTTATCCCCCTGTGTTACCACTTGTCCCTTCTGTCTCAGCTCGTCTCCCTGCGCTAGCCAGGTATAGGTGCCCCCAGTATAGGTATCCAGGCATAGGTGCCCCCAGTATAGGTAGCCAGGTCTATAACCATTATAAGTAGCCAGCTATAGGTGGTGCCCCAGTATAGGTAACCTGGTGTAGATACCCCCAGAATAGGTAGCCTGGTAAAGCTGGTGCCCCAGTATAGGCCAGCAAGATACAGGTTCCCCAGTATAGGTATTCAACTATAGGTGGCACCCCTGTATAGGTAGCCTGGTATAGTTGCCCCAGTATAGGTAGCCTGGTATGGGTGGTGCACCAGTATAGGTTAGCCAGGTGCAGGTGCCCCCAGTATAGGTAGCAAGCTGTAGGCGCAAAGTATAAGTAGCCAAGTATAGGTGGTGCCCCAGTATAGGTAGCCAGGTACAGGTGGTGCCCTAAGTAAAGGTAGCCAAGCATAGGTGGTGCCCCAGTATAGGTAGCCAGATATAGGTGGTGCCTCTGTATAGATAGCTAGGTACAGATGGTTCCAGCCCCAGTATAGGTAGCCAGGTATAGGTGGTAGCCCAGTATAGGTAGCCTGTAGCCAGATATAGGTGGTGCCCCAGTATAGAAAGTCCGCTGTAGCAGGCTCACTCATCTGCTGCCCACGTTCAAGCGCTGATGTCACTCTTCTCTCAGTGCTGGAACGTGGTGTACTGGTTAGTGTGCCACAGCCTGCGCCCGGAACATACGGCCCTTCCAGTGCTTTAGGGGGCAGGGCCCCCAGAAGCCCTGGGCCCCTCACTGCAGTGTCAGTTGTCCCCCCCTGATGGCTGCCCTGCTTGGAACAACCATATACAACAAGTGTAGTCAGAGTCAAAACTAGTACCAGTAATATGCATAAATGTCTGAACATGAATGTCCAACATTCAGTATAAATCTGACAGAACCCCAAACATGAACAGCTACTCAAAGACTGTTACGTGTCTATGACTATGGTAGAATCAGTATTCCTTTTAGTTCTTACCAATTAGGCCGTCTCTTGCAGTCACAGTAAATAGAGTCAATGGACAGCAGTGCAGAAGTCAATACTGTATTGAGCATGATAGAGGGTCAGAATATTAGTCTGTTAAATCACCAACAGTAAAGTACAAGAAAAGAGAATGGTGTCATGCCTAAGTGTCCGAGGAAAACCAGGCCGTACTCACCGCACCGCTCAGAAACCACCATTTCTACCACCCCATACACAGCTTCCCTTTACCTACTGTCCTATACCTTAAAGGCTTAGACTGTAAGGTCTTTTGGCCAGGGCTCTCCTCCCCTTTTGTCTCACAATGCTGTGTAATGGGTGTACATACCTCCCACCCCTGTGTAAAATATGTAGTTCATTTGTTCAATGCTTTAGCTGTTATCTTGTTGTCTTGTATCAACTGTTGTATTGTATACTTTGTATTGTTATACCCTCTATGCTATTGTACAGCACCACGGAAGATGCTGGTGCTATATAAATCAATAATAATAATAATAATCCTAACCCGTGTCATGGGCTAATGACCCACTTCTTCAGAGGCGACACACTTTTATAAATAGTGTGACCTGCAGATCTCCAGGAAAGTGGTGTTATTTTGTGCCAAAGCAAGGGCACGTCTCTGGTGATTGACAAATCACCTCCACTATAAATAGGTGTTTTTGATGTCCTTGTCTGAAACTATTTCACACAGGTTAAAGTGTACCTGAGCTGAAGCTTGGATTAAAACAAATGACATATCTAGCTGCAGTAAGGGAAGCCTCAGGATCCAATTGAGGCTTCCCTTGGCTTTCTCCTGAGTGTTATCCCCAAAAGATTGCCACCAAAAGATTGTCAGCAATGTTATCTGGCTTGTGCACCTCCTGAGGCATCAAGCAGTAGCTATCGTGCATGAGTGGCTCTGTACTACTACACCTGCACGGCCGTACTCGCATGGCCACTACACAGCTGTGATCGTCACGAGAAGAGGAGCGCAGCCCCGATATGCAGGGGGTCCGCACTCAGCAAGAGGGGTCTGTAGAACGCAGAGGGAAGCCTCAATAGGATCCTGAGGCTTCCCTGACTGCAGCTAGTTATGTCTTTCTGAATCCAAGCTTCAGGTCGGGTTCTGTTTAAGTACATTCAGAACCAGGAGAAGGTCCCTCAGCATCAAAGGCTGAGACACCAAAGTGCGCCCCTTCATCCTTCCCACCCCAGCCGTCACACAATGATTGCTATTAGACTAATAGGCACACCAGGACTCCCAACACCTTCATCTCTGTTTATCTGGGTTGCAGTCACTGCCATGTATCCCTTTTCTTATTTCTCTCTGCTTCATTCACAATAGGGGAATGATAGCTTAGTGAGTTGTGCGCCCCCTCCTACACTGCGCCCTGAGGCTGGAGCCTCTCTCGCCTCTGCCTGGCCCTGAGTACATTGACCACATAGGGGGACACAGGATTAGCCATTGGCTGTTCCTGTGTCTCCCTATGTGGTCAGTGTAATTATTGGCTGTTCCCATGTCTCCTGCCTGTGTTCCCCTATATGCTCAGTGTAATAATAGGTTGTTCCTGTGTCGCCCTACGTGGTCACTGTGATGATTGGTTGTTCCTGTGTCCCTCTATGTGGTCAGTGTACAAGACTACGTTCACAGTAGGTGTTGTGTTCCATTAAAAGCAGGAACAAAACTAAAAGAAATGACAGTTGCATCGCATACAGTGAAGCATACAGTCCACGTTTTACTGTTAACACGCGCATTTTGCAGTAATGTACTGCATGCAGTGCCTTGGCTGGGATGCTGCACACCATTAGATTGCACTGCACTGGCCACACTGTGAACATTGCATACGGCTATCATTGCAGTGCGAATTTCCGCGGTACAATGCGGCCGTTAAATTGCACCACAATGCCCCACTGTGAACCATCCTTTTACCTGTTTCAGTGATTTTTTTTCCCCAATATATTTTCGATCCTCAATTTAAGAAATATGGATGGAATTTACGGAGATGCGTCTACTTAACAATGCCAGGTGTGCACGGATGTTGTTTTCCACAATACTATCTTCCCAGGGGCAGAAAATATACAAGAATCAGGTAATTAAGAAGTTGCATGTGCTGCATATCAGGGCAAACTAGCAGGTTTGAAGCTATGGCTGGGAATTTGAAGGACAGCGCTGTGAGCAGGTGATGTGTGCACATATATCACACCATGCCAACCAAATCCTTGTTGCTAAGGTCTCTGAGCTAAAGGATCAACAACAGGTAAATAATGAGGAACATCAATGATGCTAACAATATGGAAAAGGTCTGTGAGCTGTGAAAGTGTCACTATTAGTCAGTGGGAAGTGAGAATGTGTTTACATGTGTGATCACATGCTTAAATGTTTGTATATTGATGCAAATTCTCTCTACCTCTAGAAACCGTATTTGGCTTTTATGGTTACAAAGTAAAAGATCTGTAGGGTATAAGATAGGCAGGTCATCGAATAAACAGAAATAACATATTGTGACTTCCTTCCTGTGTCACCTTGTGGGTTTTGAGAAGAAGAGTTGGTGTGTGTGTAGCAAAAATGGTGTTTTCCCCTGAATTTGAGGAGATTTTGTTGCTGTCAATGCTGAGCAACTTGATGTTCAGCATGGAGAGGACGAGGACAAGAAGAATGATTCAACCGCAGAAGCGTCCACGGCCGGATTTACCATAAGGCACTGTAAGCACATGCCTACAGGCGACTGATGATGGAAAGGCAGCTCACTGCCTCCCTCCTTCCTTCCCTATGCAGAGTTCTGATGAGAGTGTAAATAAGAGGTTATTCAACCTGCTCTTGGCATTCCACTGACCAGATCTCCTTTCATTCAGGTATACCTCTAGCTACCTAATACATGAGGGTTCCTCTAGCTACTTAATAATAAGGGTACTTTTGGCTACCTAATCCTAAGGGGCACCTGTAGCTACCGTGCAAAGGAAGAATAGAAGAAGTGACAGCTGGGACAGCCAGCACTCTCGCGGTTTAATTTGGTAATGGTTGTAGGTTCTTGGAGGGCAAAGTTTAAAGCGCAAGGATATCTGTGCCTATAGGCTCCTGTGAGGGAAATCCGGGCATGGCAGTATCGTTTCCTAATCCATCCTCTACTACTTGATGAGAGGCCTATGAATGGCCAGTTTTCATTCATTTATGAGGATCTACGGGTGCATCCAGTGATGTTTTTTAACTACACTTGGATGTCAATAGCATTGTAAGTAACTTTCAAATTACCCTTTTGTTTAAGCAAGTGGTGAAATGTCTAGTGTCCCTTGTAATCTAGATTTTGAAAAAAGATATACAATGTTATTCCTCCAGAAATACAACAGTGTGTGCATTAATAGTAAACCCAAAGGTGCTAAATAGAGATGGCCCGAACCTCCGATTTTCGGTTCGCAAACCGGGTTCGAAAACCTTCGCCAAACGTTTGATTCGCGCGAACTTTCGCGAACCGCAATAGACTTCAATGGGGAGGCGAACTTTGAAAACTAGAAACATTTATGCTGGCCACAAAAATGATGGAAAAGATGTTTCAAGGGGTCTATGACGAGAGTGCAGGTGATGGCGGCTTTCCAGCCCATATGGTCACTGGGCTGAAGTAGCTGAATGACAGAAAGTAGCTGAATGTCTGTCCACAATGAAGCAACGACCTTATTATCTTTGGTGTGCCACCCCCCCGAGACACTCATATAGCAGGCGGTCATTGCTTCATTGTGATACGCAAGCCCCTTCACCGCAGCAAGGTAATGATCACGAAGGGGAATGTTGTTGCAGCTGCACTGCAGCAAGAAAAATTAGGCAGGCATGTACACGCACCAGAAAAATTATTATAGCAGCCACTGCTAGCAGCGGTCTTAAAAATTCAGGAATCCACGTGGAGTCTTGGACCCTGTTGGTGGTGGCGGAGAAGGCAGTCAAGTGGCCTGCAGGCAGAGGTGCTGTGTGGGGAGCGACTTAGTCTTGGGGCAGGTAACCAGTCACACAGCGTGCAGGCAGATATGCTGTGTGTGGGGACTGACTTAGTCTTCGTACGGGCAGTAGCCCTTCGGGATCCATGCCTCATTCATTTTGATAAAGGTGAGGTACTAAACACTTTTGTGACTTAGGCGACTTCTCTTCTCAGTGACAATGCCTCCAGCTGCACTGAAGGTCCTTTATGACAGGACGCTTGAGGCAGAGCAAGACAGAAGTTAGATGGCAAATGGTGACAGCCTGCGCACCCAGTAGTCCAAGTGTTCATCGCTGCTCACAGTGTCTACATCCACACTTAAGGACAGGTAGTCGGCTACCTGCCGGTCCAAGTGTTGGTGGAGGGTGGATCCGGAAGCGCTAATTTGAGACGTTGGACTAAAGAATGTCCACATGTCCGACATCACCATGAGATCGCTGGAGCACCCTGTCCTTGCCTGCGTGGACATGGTAGAAAGATTATTGGCAGTGGTACCTTTATTGCGTTGTGCTGTGACATCACCCTTAAACGCATTGTAAAGCATAGTTGCCAGCTTGTTCTGCCTTCAGGTAGTTGGTAACATGTCTTGCACTTTGTGTCTATACCGAGGGTCTAGTAGCGTGGCCACCCAGTACAGCTCATTACCCTTCAGTTTTTTTATACGGGGGTCCCTCAACAGGCTGGACAGCATGAAAGATGCCACCTGCACAAAGTTAGATCCAGACATACTATCCATTTCCTCTTGCTCTTCCTCAGTGATGTCAGGTAAGTCCTCCTCCTCCCCCCAGCCATGAACAATACCACGGGAACGTCGAGCAGCACAAGCCCCCTGCAACGCCTGTTCTTCTGCCGCCGCCTCCTCCTCCTCCTCCTCCAAAGAAACACCTTCCTCATCCTCATCATCCGAGACCGACTCCTCTTCCCCACACGACTCTCCCTCCTCCTCCCCCCTCTGAGCTGCCGCAGGTGTTAAGGAAACATCTGAGTCTGTTGAAAATTGCTCCTACAACTGTTCCCGTAACTGTTCCTCTTCACACTCCTCCACAGCTTGATCCACTACTATACGCACCGCACGCTCCAGGAAGTAAGCGTACGGGATCAAGTCGCTGATGGTGCCTTCACTGCGACTCACCAGGTTGGTCACCTCCTCAAACGGCTGCATGAGCCTGCATGCATTTCGCATCAGTGTCCAGTTGTTGGGCCAGAACATCCCCATCTCCCCAGATTGTGTCCTTCTACTGTAATTGTACAGGTACTGGGTGACGACTTGACACAAATCCTTGAATGACTAGATTCAGCACATGTACCATGCAGGGTACATGTGTCAGCTTTCCCAAATTCAACGCAGAAATGAGATTGCAGCTGTTGTCACACACCATGTTGCCGATCTCCAGCTGGTACGGAGTCAGCCACTGATCCACCTGTTTCTTAAGAGAAGCCAGGAGATCTGTTCCAGTGTGACTCTCCGCTTTGAGGCAAGACATGTCTAAGATGGCTTGACACCGTCGTACCTGGCATGCAGCATAAGCCCTGGGGAGATGGGGCTGTGTAGCTGGAGAGGAGATCGCAGCACCAGTAGAGTTGAACTGCCATTCAGCCAAGGAGGAGGAGGAGGATGATAGCGAAGAGGATGTAGAAGGAGGAGAAGGAGAGGAGGTGGCAGGAGGCCTGCCTGCAAGCCGTGGAGGTGTCACAAGTTGGTCTGCTGCACAGCCACGTACTCCCTGCTTGCCATCGGTCACCACCAGGTTGACCCAATAGGCTGTGTAAGTAATGTAGCGGCCCTGACCGTGCTTGGCAGACCAGGCATCCGTGGTCAGGTGGACCCTTGACCCAACGCTGTGTGCCAAAGATGACACCACTTGCCTCTCCACTTCATGGTACATTGTAGTAGGGGTGGATGAACACCCTGTAGAAAAAGTCACAGGAGACAAAAAACGGGAGCCCAGTAGTGCAATATGTCAATGACCACAATAAAAGAAAATAAATTAAAAGCACTACTCACAATGGGAGGTTGCTGGGGGCAACCAACCACAGGAAGCAGGTGGAGACAATAAACCCGACTCCACTCGGGGTGGTCCTAGCCAGAACCGGAAGAATGGTCGCTCTCTTAGTGGAAAAAGGGGGACAGAGTCCACTGTGGGGACTCCACTGGTGGTCTGCCACCTCCCCTCGGACAGGATGTGTTCGGGGGTATACTTAGCACATAAAAGGGAAAGAGGCGCCCAGGTGTAATAAAAGCATCTAAAATCAGCTTAAAATCGAAAAGTGATATGAGGTAGCTTACCTCAATGACGAAACCTCTGTTAATACAAGGGATTTTTATTAGCACAGGCAACGCGTTTCGCGGGTCTCAGCCCACTTCATCAGGCCAGTAAAAGTGCCAAATAGAAAAGATCATCTAGCATAGGGAGCCTCTCTATGCTCGATGATCTTTTCTATTTGGCACTTCTATTTGGAGGGGACTATCGTGTCTAATATGTAATTTCTAATGTTTCCTTCTCTTTGGCTTTGGGGTATAACATGTCTGTAATTTAATGTCTTGATACAAAATACTACTGTATGTTATTATATGATCCAGAAAAATGTGGTGTTCCTGTGCGCCTTTACGCCTGCGCCGTTGTCACTGCAGCTCCATTAAGCTATCCAGGACTGAGCGACGCTCGTTCTCCTCCCGGATTGCTAGGGGGAGGCGGCCTTGCCTCGTGTGTCGGGTATGTTTACCCGTATCCATGGTGATGCTGACGTCCGCGGCAGCGAACGTCATAGGCAGCCAGGATTGGTTGGCTTTTTGCGCTGGACGCGGAAGTGCGTGTAAGCGTCGCACGTTCCGTGTCGGCTTTAGGAGACTGGCCGTTCATTGGTGCAGGCACACAGAGGGGCGTGTAGTTATCACGCTATTTGTAAGCGTCCTTCCCTCCGTGGCGTTGATGGAATACTAACATGCCATAAGGTTGAACTATCCGTGATCAAGCACCAGCTGGTGCAAAACAATTGTCGGAGGACGGGGCTCTGTGTGCAGGGTGCCACCTGGACGGGTGATGTAATCTTGTGGTTTTTACCCATGTAATCTGCTGCTACTATTTTTACACGTTTAACAGGGTGCAATAAATGTTTAATGTCAAGTTGTTGGTGCCCACGCTCTTCCATTGTGATGCCCTTCTCTATTTACTGCAGGCACACGAGTGAGTAAAATGGCCAGCGATGCCTGCCTTTTATAAGGGGGGGGAGTGGCTCCAGGAGGGAGTGTAGCCTGATTGGCTACAATGTGCCTGCTGACTGTGATGTAGAGGGTCAAAGTTGACGCTAATGGTGCACTATGGGGGCGGATCGAAATTCCGGTAAAGTTTGCGGTTCTCCGCGATTGCGAACCCCCGGGAGTTCACCTGAAACCGTTCGACGGTGAACCGTTCTGGCCATCTCTAGTGCTGAACAGATCCAAAAAGTGCATAACATAACAACGAGCAACCTACAACAATTTTCCTTGAGAGCTACGTAACATACTAGTACTACTTCAAACACGGGCTACATTTAAACTCTTTCCTCATTCTCATCTTATCTGAACAAAAATCTGGTGAAAGAATCTTCAGTTTGGTGGTGACCAGTAGGAGGATTTTGGCTTTCCAAATTTATAAAGTTTGGTGCGGAAGTATCCTGAAGGCTTTGTTGAATCTAGAAAACGTGACATCTTTCATTGTTACATGTATAACTCTGTCATTCTAAAAGGAGTCGCCTATGACCTTGGCAGTAAGAATACACACCGGAAGAACCTTTGGAGTGGGGTGTAGAACTGTCGATCATATTGGCAATCACCTTGGGATTGGGAATGTGAATATGAACTAGAAGAGACATGAGAGTGAGGTGTAGAAGTTTGATTTTCATGTTTTCTTGGTGGGGCAGAATATCTGGGTGAATCTGGCACTATGTAAACAACTCTAGGTTTCTCTCAGGTTTTTGAAATGTCCTCTTTTGTTAATGTAATCAGATCCATGTGAAAATCAGGATATAAACTAGGGTTTGATGTCTTGCATATATGGTAACACAAAGGTAAGTAGTGTATATGGAACATTATCTTCTGTTGCACAATGACAATCACTGTTACTTTTTAAATACTCAAAAATGTCCTTGTAAGTTGTCACCATGTTGTTTTTTTGTAGCATCTGTTGCTGCTATTCTTTGCCTCTTCTGCTTACTTTGCTTTCTATATGAAGTTGATGAGGCTGAAGATGCCCAACTGCTCTGAGTCTGTGCAGAAGATGGCCCAGGATCTGATGTACACATTTCTTCTGCCACGTCTGTGTGCAGAGCAACCAATGTCATGCTACTATGGCTTTCATCGTCTTGTAGATTAGGAGAGGGTGCAGCAAAACTATCTTCAGTACTGTAAATTTGAATGAAAAAGTTTGATTACTATGACAGTTTTTCATACATGGGGAAGTATACTATCTGTGCCTAGGCCAACAACAAAACATAGGGAACCCAGTGCCATTTGGTTGTTAAAACATTACCTTCTGGTTCTGGGCTCAAAACAGTGCTTGAGGAAAGAAATCATTTCAAAGTGTTTGTATGGTGACCGAGGTGTAATGCCACTGCTTTGCAGTTGTTCAAGTTCTTTTTTGTATGTATCCTGCACTGTATGTATCCTCATGAGTTTAACTGTAAGCAGAAAAGCAGAAAAAGAGACATTGGGGTTGATTCATAAAGCATTACAGCATTTGATAATGCAGAAAACAGCCGAATTACCAAACACTTAGGAAAATGTCATCTCATAAAAGCTGTTACCGCAGGAAAAGCTGAAATTACCGAGCAGTGAGGTAAATTACCAACTTGTGCAGTAAATACCTCAACACATGTCAGTAAATGTCAATTCATAAAGCCTACAACATGCGGTAAAGGTAAGAAATAATACCGTCTGCTTTGAAGTGGTGAAAAGAGTGTGAGACGGTGCGAGGAGACGTGACTCACAAGCAGAAGCAGAGGCAGCTTTGACTGACAGGAGCAGAGAGCCAATAGAAACAGCCCCTGTTCTCCTGCAAGTCTGACTGATGGAATCTGATAGGACCCGCAGCCCTTTACCGGTGGGACAAGCTGTTAAACCCCCTGGCAGCAGCAGAGCGAGATCGGAACAAAACAGGCTTCCCTGAATACCTTACGCTGTGTGGCTGGTTAACCTCTTGGGTTCCTATTTTGAAGATTTGTAGAGGCAAGTGGGGAAAATCACCTAAGCATGGCATGTGTAAAGTTCCTTGAAATTCTTCTAAGCTGTGGCAATTGAATAGAATGTTAAGAAAGACTAATAGACAGATTCAGAGCAAGCAGAAGCAGTATAACAAAACATGTACATCTACAGGGACGTCTGGGATGCTTCTTCTATTGTAATACCCTCACTGCACGGAACAGCTTGTAACTCTCTCCTGCCGTTACAAACATGTTTTTGTCAATGGGCTTCGGTAATTCGCTGAACTTTTACTGCACCTGTGAAAATTTGTATGAATTAGCACAAAAGTCTATAATACCAAATGCGGTATTTTCCTGACCAGATTTTTTTGCGCACAGCCTTTTATGAATCTACCCCAATATATGTATTTATTTATTTTTTCGTTTACACAGATTTCTTGCAACTGATCATTCCTATTCCTATGCCTCCCTGCACTTTTCTTTTAGTTTGGGGAAGACTATCATATCCCGATTCCGAATAGTGAGAGACACCTGCAAGTTGATCTGGAGGAAAATACGAATTGCAAAATATATACATCCTCGCCCTGTGAGCTCTATAGCCTAGAAACTGCCCTGCATGTATCTTTAATAAGCTATTACATATGCACCCCTTTTCCTACATTTAAATAGGTCTGCATACTGACTTTATAACAATTTCCAAATGTATGACTTATTAGTATTTTGTTTTAATAAATAACATATTACATGATAGCCTATGAGTGATTTTTTTTTACAACTCACAGTCGTGCAGACACCGTCCGTAAGTTGGCTTGTTTAAAAGATAACTCCACTTTTAATTAGAAATCAGCAGTGCTGAAGGCAGTTGACATGCTGCCATAGCGCCACTATAACTCAGTGCCTTTGTGAATGACAAACAGTTTATGTAAATGCTCAGCTCTTGTAAACTGCATGCCAGCTTGTCACAGGCCTCACCCCCATCTCATCAAACTATTCAGTGGTGGCAAGGGAATGTAAACACTGTCCAAATCCATACAAACCCTACATTCGGATGAATTGTTGTTGTTTTTTCTATTAAAGCTGCCAATATTCACTGGCACAATATCAATATCAATATGCGGATTGAAGCATTGAACTTTTAATTAAAGTCTTTTAATAGGGCAATGGTAAATGGCAGTAATGATATGTGAGCAACAGAAATATTTAAAGGGAAGCTGTATACAGAGGATGCCATCTTTATTCCCTTATGAACAGTGCCACTGGCCCAGAATGAGCATGCAGACCGGATGCTTTGAGGCTGGTCTGACTGCACTGGCTGCATGCTTGTCGCAGGTGTGTGACTCAAAAACAACTAAAGCCAAAAGCTCAGCAGGACAGCCAGGCAACTGGCATTGTTTATATGGGAATGAAGATGGCAGCCTCCATAGTCTTCTCACTTCAGGTTCCCTTCAAAGTAACCCTGCTGTAGGTTTGTGCATTGTTATCTGACAGTAAGATAACACAGAATGCTTCCTTACCACTCCAGCTGCTCTGGCTGCAATCTCTGGCTGCTGGCTCTCCTGAGTCCTGCAAATTCCCTGCAGTCAGATGAGTTTATGGGGTTGATTTTCGTACCAGCGTGAAAATTGCACAGGCAGTGGACAGCAATCTTACTGGTACTTACGGCAGTTACATAGCATGCATTGCACAATTAGTACAGCCCTTGTTACTTGGGTAACATACGTATTGTTAGAATAACAGGCCAATTGCCATGCACTGCCTGTGCATGACAATTTTACCACTCGTATGTGAATTGACCTCAGTGTTTTTGGCTGCTATGTCCTTCCTCTCCCCATTAATGATGTAGCGAATATCACATATTTGCCAAACGTATCACGAACCAGCTGTTTGCATCGGGCTCCATAGACTTTAACTGACAGGCGAAAATCAAAAGGGCAAGGTAAGGTGTGGTGTGGCTGGGCTTCTGATCCAGGAAGTATAGCCAGATATTGGGACTTATCAGGACTCAGCAGAGTGCCATTAGAAGCAGCAGTCTGTGCTGCATAATAGCACAGTTGCATAGTGTGCAGCCTTCCAGACAGTTCTCTGCCATTCTGTCCTCTACAGGATTGGTTTAATAGCAAGCAGAAATGATTGCATACTTTGGCAACCAGTCACATACCTCAGACATTTTTTGAGATAAGAAAGAGGGACACTTAAAGAGACACTGAAGTGCAAAAAAAAAAGATACAATGAATTGGTTGTGTAGTACGGATAATTACTAGAACATTAGTAGCTAAGAAAATATTCTCATATTTTTCTTTTCAGTTATAGTGTATTTTATAACATTGCACCATTCTCTATTATTTGCAGTTTACACACTACTCAGCATTCTAAATGATTTTGCAGAGCCAGTGAACTATTATTGACCTGTCCTCTGGAGAGAAAAAGAAAATACAATGACAGATAGTTGAGATAACAAGCTTCAGAAGACAGAGCTTTCTGCGACTTTGAAAGTTGTGGAGCTCAGTGGCTCTTTTGCGTAGATAACAACGGGAGTTTCTGAACTCTTCCTGTACTAGAAACAATATTAGACTTATGTCTCTGCTCCTAATGTTTTATTTCTTAGCTGTACTACACATACAAATCATTATATCATCATTTTTTTTTTTTTGCTTCAGTGTCTCTTTAAAAGGAAACATCTATATTTCTCTCAGTTAAGGTTCCCTTTAAATCAAACAAAGCGGTGTTTAAAAAAAGGGAAAAAAACATTCTACCTGACGCAGGTTGTCTTCCAGATCCCATCACGCTACTTCATGCCATTCTCTGCTGCTCCATTCGTCCACCGGGAGCAGAAGGAAAAAAATCCAAGATGGCCGCGGGTCACAGCACATGCTCAGGAACAGTGAACGAGAAGGCCTGAGCTCTGAGCATGCTCAGTAGCTCCTCTCATTTTTTTTACTATGCACACACGAATTGCGGTTGAGAGACAGTGAAGGGGCATTACTGATGCCTGAGAGGGCATTCTGTAGAAGTCCCTCTCAGGAAAAGGACAACCCTTTGTTATTTTAATAAAGACAATCTCCTAGCAAGCATTTTTTTTTGGGGGGGGGGGGGGGGTTGTACAGTGGCCGGAGTGGGGGGCAAACAAAACTGGTAAGGAAAGGACACAGAGACACATATCACTAACATGCCTCTGTGTCCAAATCATAATAGAAATTCTGCCGCGGGTACACTTTAAAGAGACACTGAAGCGAAAAAAAATATATGATATAATGAATTGGTTGCGTACTATGAATAATTACTAGAAGATTAGCAGCAAAGAAAAGATTCTCATATTTTTATTTTCAGGTATATAGTGTTTTTTCTAACATTGCATCATTCTCTAATATGTGCAGATTACACAACACTCAGCATTCAAAATGATTCTTTCAGAGCAGTCTGTGAACTAATGACCTCTGGCAGAGAAAAAGAAAACAGTTGAGATAATAAAAGTCAGAAGACAGCCCTCTCCACGACTTTGAAAGTCATGGAGCTTAATGGCTTTTTTTGCATAGAGATAACAACTGGAGTTTCTTAACTCTTCCTGTACTGGAAACAATTAGACTGATGTATCTGATCTTAATGTTTTATTTCTTAGCTGTACTACACATACAAATCAGAATATCATAATTTTATTCCGCTTCAGTGTGTGACTCTCACTTACTGTAGATCAAAGGTTGAAAGGTTAGCATGTTAGAGCTTGCATTTCTGCCACATAGTAAACAAGTCCCATTGTAATTTAACTGGTGATCCAGTAGTAAGTTCTTTGGTGCTCACTGAAGCAGGTACCACTCTAGGCAAATGCCTAGTTTGCTTACATAAAAACAGCCCTGCCAGAAAGCCAGAACACATGTCATGGCTTACTTGCATTATTTCTAATTTTACTGAGGTAGGTCACCTGTAGTAACCTGGCTGAAATACCTTCAGTTTAGAGCAGCCAGAACGATGAGCGCGATTGCTGACAGATTAAACATGGGCCTGCGCTGAACATTGCTAGTCGCACAGCAGACTTAATGCCATAAAATAAGTCTCTGCTGTGTGACACAGAGGCAGTAATTAGGATGACGATACTATTTCTTCCAGGCATTAATCAGTGGATTCATGTAAATCCTCACAATGCGGGAAAGTATAGCTTTTAAAGGATTTCCCATCGTAAATATGGATTTATTAGTTTTGTTATTGTGACTGCAGCATGCACACCACAATTACCCTTCAAACTTTCTTCGTTTCTCCCACTGTAGTATGGTTAATCTTTGCACTGACACAGCTTGACTTAATAAAACCACGTTATTAAGCATTTACTCAGTACTAGAGGGCTACAGAGTACAATGCAGGCTCACGCCGAGATATCATTTTTCGTCAATGTGTTTTGCCAGTTAATTTGAATTCCCTGCCTGATGATTCTAGAGTGCTGCTGTGACAAATGGTGATGGATTCTCTCAGTACTATGTTGTTCTGTTGCACAAACAATAGCTGTTTCTTTTACTTGGGCTACGGCACTCCCCTGTAATTTTCTTCGTATTCTATTAATTCAAAAGGCTTCAAAATTCTTGTTCCTTGTTATACTTCACATTGCAGCAGCAATCATTATATGCTATTTGGCCATGATGAAATGATGGGTTGCTAAATGAGCTTTATGGATATGTGAACTGATAGGGGGCATAGGTGCTATGAGAGCGCAGCAGAGGAGGAAAATGAACTGTAGCAGGAATGGAGGGTTTCACTAATGCCTGGAATTGGGAGTAATGGAAGCCTGAAGACAACATACAAAGTTAGTAATAATGGGATATAGAATAGGTTACAGAATAGTGAAATAGTTAGCAATCATTCATGACAATCTAGATTGAATGCCTGTAACTAAGTGTCCTTTCTGTATGATTGGGGGGGGGGGGGGGGGGGGGGGCTTACTAGACAGCAGGAGAAGTGCAGGGATGTTTTTAGGCATTGGCAAGCCAGGCAGTTGCTAGTGTTGGGCGAACATCTAGATGTTCGGGTTCGGGCCGAACAGGCCGAACATGGCCGCGATGTTCGGGTGCTCGACCCGAACTCCGAACATAATGGAAGTCAATGGGGACCCGAACTTTTGTGCTTTGTAAAGCCTCCTTACATGCTACATACCCCAAATTTACAGGGTATGTGCACCTTGGGAGTGGGTACAAGAGGGAAAAAAATTTAGCAAAAAGAGGTTATAGTTTTTGAGAAAATCGATTTTAAAGTTTCAAAGGGAAAACTGTCTTTTAAATGCGGGAAATGTCTGTTTTCTTTGCACAGGTAACATGCTTTTTGTCGGCAAGCAGTCATAAATGTAATACATATAAGAGGTTCCAGCAGTGTTGCCAACTCATCCCTTTAATTACTGACACATATGAATTATACAGGTTTTGTGGCTAGGTAGATGCAGTTAAGGCACTGATTATGTGCAAATAGCCCCAGAACCTGTATAACTTAGATGTGTCAGTAATTAAAGGGATGAGTTGGCAACACTGGGTTCCAGGAAAAGGGACCGGTAACGCTAACCCAGCAGCAGCACACGTGATGGAACAGGAGGAGGGTGGCGCAGGAGGAGAAGGCCACGCTTTGTGAGACACAACAACCCAGGCCTTGCATGAGGACAAGAAGCGTGCGGATAGCATGCTTTGTACCGCCATGCAGTCATAAATGTAATAAAGATAAGTGGTTCAATAAACAGGGACCACGCGGCAACGCTAACCCAGCAGCAGCAGACGTGATGGAACAGGAGGAGGCGCAGGAGGAGAAGGCCACGCTTTGTGAGACACAACAACCCAGGCCTTGCATGAGGGCAAGAAGCGTGCGGATAGCATGCTTTGTACCGCCATGCAGTCATAAATGTAATAAAGATAAGTGGTTCAATAAACAGGGACCACGCGGCAACGCTAACCCAGCAGCAGCAGACGTGATGGAACAGGAGGAGGCGCAGGAGGAGAAGGCCACGCTTTGTGAGACACAACAACCCAGGCCTTGCATGAGGACAAGAAGCGTGCGGATAGCATGCTTTGTACCGCCATGCAGTCATAAATGTAATAAAGATAAGTGGTTCAATAAACAGGGACCACGCGGCAACGCTAACCCAGCAGCAGCAGACGTGATGGAACAGGAGCAGGCACAGGAGGAGAAGGCCACGGTTTTTGAGACACAACAACCTAGGCCTTGCATGAGGACAAAAAGCGTGCGGATATAGCAGCAATGCTTTTTGCCGCCATGCAGTCATAAATGTAATACAGATGAGAGGTTCAATAAACAGGGACCGGAAATGCTACACCATCCCAGATGTTCATTGGTCATGTTACTTGGTTGGGGTCCTGGAGTGTTGCGTAGTCATTTCCAATCCAGGATTGATTCATTTTAATTTGAGTCAGACGGTCTGCATTTTCTGTGGAGAGGCGGATACGCCGATCTGTGATGATGCCTCCGGCAGCACTGAAACAACGTTCCGACATAACGCTGGCTGCCGGGCAAGCCAGCACCTCTATTGCGTACATTGCCAGTTCGTGCCAGGTGTCTAGCTTCGATACCCAATAGTTGAAGGGTGCAGATGGATTGTCGACACAGCTACGTCATCTGACATGTAGTCCTTGACCATCTTCTCCAGGCGATCGGTGTTGGAGGTGGATCTGCACGCTTGCTGTTCAGTGGGCTGCTGCTGCATGGGTGTCAGAAAATTTTCCCACTCCAAGGACACTGCCGATACCGTTCCCTTTTGGGCACTAGCTGCGGCTTGCGTTGTTTGCTGCCCTCCTGGTCGTCCTGGGTTTGCGGAAGTCAGTCTGTCTGCGTACAACTGGCTAGAGGAGGGGGAGGATGTCAATCTCCTCTCTAAAGTCTCCACAAGGGCCTGCTGGTATTCTTCCATTTTGACCTGTCTGACTCTTTCTTCAAGCAGTTTTGGAACATTGTGTTTGTACCGTGGATCCAGAAGGGTATAAACCCAGTAATTGGTGTTGTCCAGAATGCGCACAATGCGTGGGTCACGTTCAATGCAGTCTAGCATGAATTGAGCCATGTGTGCCAGAGTCCTACCAGAATCCTCATCATCCTCTTGTGAGCGTTGTGATAGTTGTTGTGATGCATCATAGTCGTCACCTTCCTCCTGGTCTGCTTCTGCTGACCATTCGCGTTGAATTGTGGAAGTCCAACGTGCACCGCTCTGGCCCTCGTCAGTGGTGGCATGAAATTCCTGCTCCAACTCCAGCTGTTCCTCCTCCTCTTCTTCGTCATAGCTGCTGGGGCCAGCGTTCCCTGAGGCGGATGGCCTGATGTTGGTACCATCACGCTGATCGTTTTCTCCTTCAGATTCCCCCAGTTGCATCATGACAGCTGTTTCCTTGATTTTCAACATTGACCTCTTCAGTAAACACAGCAGTGGTATGGTAATGCTGACTGAAGAGTTGTCACTGCTCACAAGCAACGTGGATTGCTCAAAATTTTGGAGGACTTGGCAGAGGTCCAACATGTTGGCCCAATCGGATCCACAGAAGCTTGGCAGCTGTCCGGATGCGCCTCGGTACTGCGCCGTCATGTACTGGACCACTGCACTCTTCTGCTCACAAAAGCGTGCTAGCATGTGCAGCGTAGAATTCCAGCGCGTAGGGACATCACACAGCAAGCGATGGTGGGGGAGATTGAAGCGCTCCTGCATCTTGGCGAGTGCCCCCGAAGCAGTACTGGAATTTCTACAATGTTTGGCCACTCGACGCACCTTCAACAGAAGATCGGCCACGCCTGGGTATGTCCTCAGGAACCGCTGAACTACTAGGTTCATCACGTGCGCCAGGCAAGGGATGTGTGTCAGCTTAGCCAACCTTAAAGCGCGAATGAGATTACTCCCATTATCACACACAACCATGCCCGGTTTCAAGTCCAGCGGTGCCAGCCACAAATCGTCTGTTCCTTTATTCCCTTCCAAATTTCCTCCCCTGTGTGCTGCTTATCCCCAAGGCAGATCAGCTTCAGCAACGCTTGCTGACGCATGCCAACAGCTGTGCTGCACTGCTTCCACGATCCTACTGCTGCTGGGTTAGCGTTTCCGGATGAGGTACAGCTTTGAGATGCGTTGGAGGAGAAGGAGTCAGAGAGGTAGGTGCTGCTGTTGTTATCCAGTGGGAGGGACGGCGGTGCAGCTGTTTGCGGCGTGGGCAACACCCGCGCCGTAGCAGGTGAGGAATCGCTGCCAGGCTCCACAAGGTTCACCCAGTGCGCGGTAAGGGAGATGTATCGACCCTGGCCGAACGCACTCGTCCAAGTGTCAGTCGTGAGGTGAACCTTGCAGGCAACGGCATTCTTCAAGCTTCGGGTTATTTTGCTGACCACGTGCTCATGCAACTCAGCACTGCAGAGCGCGCAAAGTGGTAGCGGCTGGGAACCACGTAACGTGGGATGGCCACTGACATCATGCCTTGAAGCTGTTTGTCTCCACCACTCGATATGGCAGCATTTCGCAGGCCAGAAGCTTGCTATGCTGGCTGTTACTGCCACGGCCCGGGGGTCATTTGCTGGCAATTTCCTCTTGCGCTCAAACATCTCCGACACAGACAACTGAACCGTAGCGCGGTACACGGAAGGGCTGTTGGTTGTTGTGTTTGATGAACACTGGGAGACCTCAAGAGCACTACTCCGGAAAGTGACAGTGTCAGCGTCGTCTGATGTTTGTGAATGTTGTGAACCACGCAATGGCTGGGCTACTGCTGCTGCTGAGGCGGGTCTGGTGGTGAGTCTGGTGAACCCAAGGGAGGCAGTGTTGCTGGTACCCTGTCCTGCCGCGTTTGCCCACAGAGTGGGATGTTTGGATAGCATGTGGCGGCTCATGCTGGTGGTGGAGAGGTTGTTAATACTTTTCCCCCTGCTCAGGCGAGTCTTGCACACCTTGCAAATCGCCATGGTAACATCCTCAGTGCAGTCTTCAAAGAAAGCCCAGACTTTGGAGCACCTGCCTCCTTGCTGGCGATTTCTGTTTCCTCCTCTTTTGCCTCTCACTCTAACTTCCACGCTTGTGGTGCCTGAAATTGCGCGCCGCCTACCTTGTGGCACAAGGCGAACTCGTGCAGCAGTGGGTTCTTCAACAGACTCATCTGTGCTGCTGCTACGACGGCGATGTTCTCGTTCACAAATAAAATCTGGGTCTCTGTCCACATTGTCCATACCCTCCTCTTCCATCTCCTCAAACTCGTCATATGTCATTGTGGGGGGCCGCCGCCGTGGAGTAGAGCTCCCCAGAACAACCTCTGCGCAGCTCACTCCAACGTCGTCTTCCAGATCTTGTCGGCCGACCGCCTGCAATTGCAACCCCTCCTGCCCAACTTGCTCTGGGATTTGGGTTTCCGAGTCCTCCTCGGACTCGCCTTGTATTTCAGTGCGCGGTGCATTTCCCACAGTTAATGGTTGTGAATCCGGGCACAACATTTCTGGCTGTTCCTCCATTGACCTTTCATAGGTGGAAGTTTGTTGGGCTGGGAATAGCTCCTGCGAATACCCCATTGTGTCCTGAGGTAATTCATAGGACTGGTTATCTGGCAGTTGTGTGCGTGGTGTCGCTGCCGGTTGTGTCAGCTTTGTGCCCACTGGCTCCTTGTAACTGGCTGAGGACTCGGACCTCGTGCGTGATGTGCTGGTGCTGCTTAACCCACTGCTGGACGCTTGAGAGGTCATCCAAGTAATTATCTGGTCCTGTTCTTTTGGATTTGTGAGGGTTGTTGTCCTGGACAACATGGGCGGTATTGAGTGGGTTTTCTTGGGTGCTCCCCTGTGGCCTGTACGTGAACCATCAGGGGAAACACCTCTTCCCTTGCCCCTTCCTCTTTCACCGGATTTCTTCCTCATTTCACTTATCCTTACAGTACACGCTGACTGGCAGCAGTACAGTGGCAGTACAGAAATGCTATACAGTACCACTATTCCCAGCAGCGACACAGAGCACAATGCTATACAGTGGCGGGTGAGCGGTGTACTACTGTTCCCAGGCCCAGCAGACACAGAGTGGAAGTAAACACAATGCTATATAGTCTGGCTGAACGGTGTACACAGAGTGGCAGTACACACAATGCTATATAGTCTGGCTAAGCCGTGTACACAGAGTGTCAGAAAACACAATGCTATATATAGCGTGGCTGAGCGAGGTGCACAGTGGCAGTACACACAATGCTATATTAGTCAGGCTAAGCCGTGTACACAGAGTGTCAGTAAACAATGGTATATAGTCTGGCTGAGCGGTGTACACAGAGTGTCAGTAAACAACGGTATATAGTCTGGCTGAGCGGTGTACACAGAGTGTCAGAAAACACAATGCTATATATATAGCGTGGCTGAGTGAGGTGCACAGTGGCAGTACACACAATGCTATATATAGCGTGGCTGAGCGAGGTGCACAGTGGCAGTACACACAATGCTATATATAGCGTGGCTGAGCGAGGTGCACAGTGGCAGTACACACAATGCTATATATAGCGTGGCTGAGCGAGGTGCACAGTGGCAGTACACACAATGCTATATTAGTCAGGCTAAGCCGTGTACACAGAGTGTCAGAAAACACAATGCTATATATATAGCGTGGCTGAGCGAGGTGCACAGTGGCAGTACACACAATGCTATATATAGCGTGGCTGAGCGAGGTGCACAGTGGCAGTACACACAATGCTATATATAGCGTGGCTGAGCGAGGTGCACAGTGGCAGTACACACAATGCTATATATAGCGTGGCTGAGCGAGGTGCACAGTGGCAGTACACACAATGCTATATATAGCGTGGCTGAGCGAGGTGCACAGTGGCAGTACACACAATGCTATATATAGCGTGGCTGAGCGAGGTGCACAGTGGCAGTACACACAATGCTATATTAGTCAGGCTAAGCCGTGTACACAGAGTGTCAGAAAACACAATGCTATATATATAGCGTGGCTGAGCGAGGTGCACAGTGGCAGTACACACAATGCTATATATAGCGTGGCTGAGCGAGGTGCACAGTGGCAGTACACACAATGCTATATATAGCGTGGCTGAGCGAGGTGCACAGTGGCAGTACACACAATGCTATATATAGCGTGGCTGAGCGAGGTGCACAGTGGCAGTACACACAATGCTATATTAGTCAGGCTAAGCCGTGTACACAGAGTGTCAGAAAACACAATGCTATATATATAGCGTGGCTGAGCGAGGTACACAGTGGCAGTAAACAATGCTATATATAGTGTGGCTGAGCGAGCGGTGTACTACTGTTCCCAGCAGCGACACACAATGACTGGGGGGGACCCTGGCTAGCGTGGCTGGAGAGCGAACTACCCTGCCTGCCTACCCAAAGCTAAACCCACAGACAAATGGCGGAGATATGACGTGGTTCGGGTATTTATTTACCCGAACCACGTGACCGTTCGGCCAATCAGAGCGCGTTCGGGCCCGAACCACGTGACCCGTTCGGCCAATCACAGCGCTAGCCGAACGTTCGGGGAACGTTCGGCCATGCGCTCTTAGTTCGGCCATGTGGCCGAACGGTTTGGCCGAGCACCGTCAGGTGTTCGGCCGAACTCGAACATCACCCGAACAGGGTGATGTTCTGCAGAACCCGAACAGTGGCGAACACTGTTCGCCCAACACTAGCAGTTGCCTTGGGTGACAACTATAGGAGGGGCACCACAAAACTAGCCTCAGCACACTTTACTTTATGGAATTTTTATAGCCAACTACTAGTTCCATTAAGAAAGGGATGGATGGTAATTTTAACACCTAAATGGGCACTGCTGCTTTATTGCTGCAACTCTGATTGGTTTTCCAGGACAATATTCTAACCTATGAAGACCCAGGCTGTACATAAAACAGTATAATGTTGATAAAGTGTGGATACACCAACTCGCCATACCCCCCCCCCCCCCCTCCCCCCCCTATTCATTGAGTTTGGGCCAGTTAGTTAAACATGCTCTGGTAATAATTTGTGTATCCTTTAAAAATCTATTGTGAAAAAAACATTATTTTTGTAATCTGCGCAATCTGCGTACGCATGGGGGGTTGCGGCCATGTGTGCGTGAGGTCGCGGACAACACGTGCTACACGGCTGTGCTGTGGACACCACGTTTCCTAGCACCCGTTATGCAATGGGCGGGCTTTTTGATAGTAGTATAGTTTGTGGTTTATTTCTTTCACTTTATCAATCGTAATAGTTTGATTGATATATCTCCTATATCACTGCCCAATAGCCACTCATATAATGTGTCATATTACTTCAAGTGAGAACTAATGTATATCTACATATCTCCTTCTAAGAACAAATATGAGCAGAGGTGTTGATAGTAATGAGTAATTTTGCTTTTGTGATTTTTCATGTGATTTACACAGTTACGATTTTGTAATCTTGATTTCACATAATTTTAACAAGTTTTTGTTCACAGAAAGTTGAGTGGTACTTACCCGGGTCTTCTTCCAGCCTACTGAAGTATCTGAGGTCCCTCAGTGTCCTTCTTGTCACCTCCATTGTGCCGATGTCAGCCCCGTTGTCAGTCAGTCAGGAGTCTTGAGCAGCCCAGGACAGGACATGGGGTGACAGCGGCACAACCGAGGGGACTAGGAGGACACTGAGGGACCTCGGATTCTCAGGTAAGTGCACTGTTTTTGACTTCAGTTGGCAGAACTCGGCAGAATTCTTGGAATGTTTTGATGTCTTTCTACTGAGCAGAAAATACAGAAACTGAAAGCAGAAGTCATCTGTTATTGTTTCACACTGCCCCCTAGAGACAAGTGGCCATAAATACACATTGCAGCACTACTAATTAGAAGCAGGGAAATGTAACAAATAAGAAATAAAAAATGTGCTAAAAAAAATAGTCCTGAAGCATTGACAAGCCTCTCAATAAATTGCCAGCTGAAGGGATATTGTTGTAGGTGAGCGTTATGTCTGAGAGTCTGTGGTATTTGACAAAGTGACCCTAATGAATTTCATAACTGTACTACATTATGTATCATTTTAATTGTTTTGACAGATCTTTGGAAACTGTATCTCTGTGTATAATAAGGCACAATCACAAAATCGTGACTGGAAAGCTTTTGTTTTATTGGCCTTAATTCTGATACGCTTACTGTCCGTTTTACTGCATAAGTGAAAAGTAGGGGGCATGATAGCACATAATTTACCGATCAGTTTAAGACCTTCCTGTACCTGGCGGTAAAGTCAGTTTGTATGCATTTCGCAGTTTTGAGTTCCTATTCAATTCCTATTCCTGTTTTAGTAGAGTTCCTATTCAGGCTGTGTAATAGAGAAGAATAGTACAAATAATACCACAATATATTTACTGTTTTTTTGTTTATAGGGGATGCCTGTGAATATACTTTCCACAGGTTGCGACATAAAAAAAAAACACCTTCCAAGAAATCTGAAGTTATGGAAGACAATTAAAGACTATTGTTATTATTATGTGTGTGTGTGTGTGTGTGTATATATGTTTGTGTGTATATGTTTGTGTGTGTGTGTGTGTGTGTGTGTGTGTGTGTGTGTTTGTGTGTGTGTATTATTTTGCTACGCCCTTGCTTTACATCAAAACTTCCGATTGAGAAGGCAGAAGAGTTAAGCTCAACACACACCATACAATCTTGGTTGTACAGATTTACCAAATCTATGTAGTATAAGGGCCAGCAGATTGAAAATGCCTTGTATGATTGATTGGATAAGCTCTTATACTACATGAAAGTGGTAAGATTGAACAACCAAGATTGTATGGTGTGTGTTGAGCCTTAGGAAGATAGAGAGCAGAGCGCAGCAGCGAGAGGCAGCGACACAGGTGAGTTAACCCTTTCTGCCTTCCGTGGCCCTGGCCACCATACACACCAGGACAGTGTCGCATTTCTTGAAACTGGTCTCGCCCACCCTTAGTTCAGAAATCATCGTCTGATCATTTGGTCTGGAGTCATGGCATAGAAGTGCAATACAGTACATGCTACAAATAAAAAAGCAGAAATTAAAAGTATATTTTCCCTATTTGAATGGTGTAATCTTTAAGCATATTTTTCACACCATTTAGGGGTTAAAAGTAGACAAACAAGCAATCAGACCTCCGACGGAAAATCCTTCTGTTTATATAGATTTTTTTTCTTTACCTTCTACCCCACTCCACCTACATAGAGAATTTAGAGATATTAGCTTACGCTTCATCTCCTATCATGTCTGACAATCCATTAATACTGACCTTTTGCTAGATTTCAAACCCATTTAAATAATTTTCTTCATGTGGTCATACATCTTTGCTTGGTTCCAGAGCACCCCCTGATGCTACCAGTTGACTACACAACCATTAAGCCATGTCAACATCATATACTATTAATCATGCTCCAGATGCTGGAACCAATTTAAGATAACAAAGTACAGGGTTTTGCTGAGTCTGTGTCTCTTGAACAATAGGCTTTTTTTTTTTTTTTTTTTAAATATGAAGTATTATGTGCATGGAAGAGATTAACAAAGCATCCACTGCTGTTAGCCTTGTGGTATAAACTGTCATCAGAATTCAGAAACACTAGAGTAAGCAGAGAATGGATACAAATAAAATACATACCATACTGAAAACTCCATAAATAACCAGGGCTAATCGGCACATTTATTAATAGGTTTGCGTCACATTTACCTACAAATCATTTACTACACATGCAGCACGTGATTGGAAGTGTTTTTCTTGCAAGGCCACTGTCCAGTGAGACAGATTGGGAAACCTCAGCACTGGATTTCTGACAGGAAAAAAAACGAGCGGCGCAAAAATAAGACGGTGCACATTGTGTAGCTGCAGAGCGTACATAGGGAACATCTGGGAAGGAGTTGCAATGTGACGTCAGATACAAACATTAAGCGCAGCAGCCTGATCTGCAGCGTTAGTGTCTAGCAAGATTGATGCATCTCCCTGCTACATTTTACTATGATGCCTACTGTCCTATATTTCCTGTTTTGGCTGTTACTGGTAATATACCTGTCAGAAAAGCATCAATATTAATGTAAACCAAGCATGTAATATATTATATGAACTAGTATTTTCCATCAGAGAAAACTACACGCAGAGCCTGATCTGCTTAATTTCAGACTGGTGAAATATGATCACTCCCTTTGGCATCATGCTCACACTATGGGCTTGATTCACTAAACCGTGATATGACAAATAGCACATCTTATCAAATGTATGACATCCTATCAAATATATCACACCTTATCAAAGATAGCACACCTTATCAAAGGTAACATGCCTTTCAGAGTAGCACAGCGACCGCTACTACTTATGTCTGCTAATTGGCAATGGCACTCGTCCTGCCCTGAGCTCCTGAGGGTTTGTAGCGCTCGCTATGCTATGCTGATAAGGCGTGTTAACTTTGATAAGGTGTGCTATATTTGATAAGGTGTGATATCTTTTATAAAGTGTGCTATTTGTCAAATCACGGTTTAGTGAATCAAGCCCTATGCGTGATCACAGCAGTTATCATGTGATAAGTGCTATCACATATCATAGCACTTTCATGTGATGTGATAGCACTTATCACACTTTAGTGAATCAAGCCCAATGGCTTGCACGCACAAAACTTTTAGGCGTGATAACTGAGTTATCACGCTTTTGTGAATCAAGCCTAATGAATGTTGCTGCACACACTGCGCATACATTTGTATGGAAACGTTCACATCTCTGCATTGCAATGGACCACGTTATTCAGAAGTACTTTTCACATGTAGATGTAAGAAGGGTTTCCCCGGGAATTTGGACGCTGTGTAATGCCAATAGTAGAATATTGGTAATGTACAAGATACAGAGGCGCCAAAAGAATAAAAGGTAATTAAATGAACTTAAAAAACCAACTGGTTAAACAGAGGAGGCAGCGGTGGTCTTACCCCCTCCAAACAGACACAGGCAAGGACTGCGATTCAGACAGTCAACAATTTATTCTGAACTCCAAAAAACAATGCAACGCGTTTCACGGGCCATACATCCCGCTTCCTCAGGCAAAATACAGTAGGAGTCACAGCATCTGTATTATATCAGCGAGCTCGGCGCCGAGCTCGCTGATATAATACAGATGCTGTGACTCCTACTGTATTTTGCCTGAGGAAGCGGGATGTATGGCCCGTGAAATGCGTTGCATTGTTTTTTGGAGTTCAGAATAAATTGTTGACTGTCTGAATCGCAGTCCTTGCCTGTGTCTGTTTGGAGGGGGTAAGACCACCGCTGCCTCCTCTGTTTAACCAGTTGGTTTTTTAAGTTTATTTAATTACCTTTTATTCTTTTGGCGCCTCTGTATCTTGTACACTACATTGAGTACACCCTGGGTGGAGGGTTGTTACCCTATTTTCCTGTCTACAGAGAGTGACTTTTTATTCCTGAGTGGGGTCAGGATTGTTCTCCCCACCTGCCTATACAGTGGTTGCCTATTGGTAACCCTGGTTTGTAAGTATAATTTTAACTTCTCATTTATTTTGTTGTCCCCAAGACGAATTACACTATTGGGGCTCTTGGTGTCCCTCTGCTTTAGAATATTGGTAATGTTACTGATACTATCTGGAAACAGAAGATTTATATTGCGCTTTCCTCCTGCTCAAAGCGCCGGAGCTGCAGGCAGAAGGATGCGCTCTGTAGGCAGTAGCAGTGTTAGGGAGACTTGCCCAAAGTCTCCAACTGAATAGGTGCTGGCTTACCAAACGGGCAGAGCCGAGATTCGAACACAAGTCTCCTGTGTCAGAGGCAGAGCTAGTGTTGGGCGAACACCTGGATGTTCGTGGTTTGCGAACGTTCGCCGAACATGGCCGCGATGTTCGGGTGTTCGCGCCGAACTCTGAACATAATTGAAGTCAATGAGGACCCGAACTTTCGTGCTTTGTAAAGCTTCCTTACATGCTACATACCCCAAATTTTCAGGGTATGTGCACCTTGAGAGTGGGTACAAGAGGAAAAAAAATATTTGAAAAAGAGCTTATAGTTTTTGAGAAAATTGATTGTACAGTGGTGGGTGAGCGGTGTACTACTATTCCCAGCAGCGACACAGAGCACAATGCTATACAGTGTTGGGTGAGCGGTGTACTACTGTTCCCAGCAGCGACACAGAGCACAATGCTATACAGTGGTGGGTGAGCGGTGTACTACTGTTCCCAGCAGCGACACAGCGCACAATGCTATACAGTGGTGGGTGAGCGGTGTACTACTGTTCCCAGCAGCGACACAGAGCACAATGCTATACAGTGGTGGGTGAGCGGTGTACTACTGTTCCCAGCAGCGAACACAGAGCACAATGCTATACAGTGGTGGGTGAGCGGTGTACTACTGTTCCCAGCAGCGACACAGAGCACAATGCTATACAGTGGTGGGTGAGCGGTGTACTACTGTTCCCAGCAGCGACACAGAGCACAATGCTATACAGTGGTGGATGAGCGGTGTACTACTGTTCCCAGCAGCGACACAGAGCACAATGCTATACAGTGGTGGGTGAGCAGGGTACTACTATTCCCAGCAGCGACACAGAGCACAATGCTATACAGTGGTGGGTGAGCGGTGTACTACTATTCTCAGCAGCGACACAGAGCACAATGCTATACAGTGGCGGGTGAGCGGTGTACTACTGTTCCCAGCAGAGACACAGAGTGGCAGTAAACACAATGCTATACAGTGGTGGGTGAGCGGTGTACACAGAGTGGCAGTAAACATGCTATATAGTGTGGGTGAGCGGTGTACTACTGTTCCCAGCAGCGACACAATGACTGGGGGGACCCTGGCTAGCCTGGCTGGAGAGAGAACTACCCTGCCTGCCTACCCAAAGCTAAACCCACAGACAAATGGCGGAGAAATGACGTGGATCGGGTATTTATTTACCCGAACCACGTGACCCGTTCGGCCAATCAGAGCGCATTCGGGTCCGAACCACGTGACCCGTTCGGCCAATCACAGCGTTAGCCGAACGTTCGGCCATGCGCTCTTAGTTCGGCCATATGAACATCACCCGAACAGGGTGATGTTCTGCAGAACCCGAACAATGGCGAACACTGTTCGCCCAACACTAGGCAGAGCCCTTAATCATTACACTATCCAACTCTATAACTATCCTACTATCACTTTCCCTAAACTACCTCTCACACTTTCCTCCATTACATGCTCCTAACACTGACCCAACCCTACCTATGGCTAACAGTAACCTCCCCCTTAACTATGCCTAACACTAACCCCCCTCCCCACCTAAGCCTAAGGGCCTATTTCCACTACACGCAGATTGGGTGCAGAATGGATGCTGCAGCCATACTGCGCTCGGTACTATAGTTGAGCTGAGCGCCCATTGGGGGACAAAAGTGCCACTCCAGACTCCCTGCATGTATCAGCTGAAATTCAGCTTTACTATAGCTGGCACTGTTTTCCACACCAGTTCTGTTTTTCAAAGCGGTTCTGTTTTTCACAATGCATTTCTAAATAATGACCCCAATTCACTAAGCTTATCTCCTGTCTTTAATAACGTTTCTAGAGTTGTCACCATGGTGATAAGGCATGTAGTATTCAGGAAACATTTTACCTCAGGCAAACCTAAAGTTAACTCTTATGTCTTTAAAGGGAACCAGAGAGGAAGCACCCTCATGTAGTTTACCATATATATCAGTGGGAACATTAGAGAAAACACCTACCGTGCTCTCTTTCATTATTTACTGTTCAGATTGCTTCTTATCAGCCCTGATAAAATCCCTGACTGAGCATTCAGTCTGGCTTTGCTCAGGAATCATTATAACTGAGTCTGTCTTCTGTGCTGTCTTTTCAAACCCAAGCCTGCCCCCTTCTGGCTCTGCTCAGGAATCATTATAGCTGAGTCATTATAGCAAAGCTAGACTGAATGCTAAGTTGGGGATTTTATCTGGGCTGATAAGAAGCAAGCTGAACAGTGAAGAATGAAACAGAGAGCAGGGTAGGTATTTTCTCTAATGTTCCCACTGTTATATATGGTAAAATACATGAGGATGCTTCGTTTCTGGTTCACTTTAAGTTAAGGAGAGATCTCTAAAGTTAACCCTTCAATTCTTAAAGAGACCCAGAGATGAGAGAATCACTGTATTTTTACTTACCAGGGGTTTCCTCCAGCCCCATAAGCATGGATGTGTCCTTCACAGTCCTAAGCCGACTAAGCCGCTTACCGGGATTTGACTGAGGCTGAATGGCGGCGCTGAGGAGGACGGCGAGGGACACATCCATGCTTATGGGGCTGGAGGAAGCCCTGTGGTATGTAAAAATACAGGGATTCTCTCATCTCTGGGTCTCTTTAAAATAACTCCAGAATTCTAAAATTAAAGACAGGCTGTTAATTAACTTCATCTGAAAATAACTACAGAGGAGGTTTCGTAACTTAAGGACTGAAGTGATAAGATAACTCTCTCACTGTGAAAACTTATCTCTACACCTTAATAAGACAAGATCGATGTGTGGAGGTAAGTTTTCTCTTGCCTTATTATCTCCAGCATGAGCTTAGTGAATTGAGGACAATGTGTGCATCCAGGAACATACCTACACATCACGCCCCCATTCAGAACTTTAATAGGGCCCCTTTAATGTTCATACCCCTTCCCTTACCTACCCTTAGTGGCTCTTAAAACATGAAGGTCCATCTCACAAGGGTCATAAACAAGTGTGTCCATCAGGATCTTCACACCCATGTGTAGCCACAAAACACCTGGGCCTCAATTCACTAAGGTTTATCAAACACTTTACCGAACGTTTGATAATTTACCTCGTGGGTAAAATCTAATTTTGAATTCACGAAGGTGTTACATATTTGTTAAATGTTTTATCGTTAAAACATTCGATAAATATATAACATCTTAGTGAATTCAAAATTGGACTTTACCCATGAGGTAAATTATCAAACGTTCGGTAAAGTGTTTGATAAACCTTAGTGAATTGAGGCCATGATCTGAAGAATCAGAGAAAAGGAAGAATAATGGTTGGGGTCCTTCCACACGTCTGGACCCCCCAGCAGCCACAGGGGTTCCCATCCCCTAGTTGCACCCCTGTGTGCATTAATGAGCATGTTACAATATTAGGAAGATAATGTACAAGTTATAACTTCTAGTTGTAGCACGGGCATTACGTAACACCCACAGTGTGAACTTGGTTTTACTTATCAAAAGTTTACATTCGTTTGTGCATAGATCGGAAACACACCTACTACACAACACACAAGATTCAGCATATAGATCGGAAACACACCTACTACACAACACACAAGATTCAGCATATAGATCGGAAACACACCTACTACACAACACACGAGATTCAGCATATAGATCGGAAACACACCTACTACACAACACACAAGATTCAGCATATAGATCGGAAACACACCTACTACACAACACACAAGATTCAGCATATAGATCGGAAACACACCTACTACACAACACACGAGATTCAGCATATATCGGAAACACACCTACTACACAACACACAAGATTCAGCATATATCGGAAACACACCTACTACACAACACACAAGATTCAGCATATAGATCGGAAACACACCTACTACACAACACACGAGATTCAGCAGCAAGTGCACAGATGACAACTTCCGACAGTGATAAAAGATAACTGCTATGTGACTGCACTATACAATTCTCACATTATTTCTATTATTTCTTTTTTCCAAGTATGTAATGGCAGTTTTTCTTTTTAAAATAAAAGCACAAATATAATTTAATTTATTTCATTTTAGTAATGTTAACTAAAGCTACAAATGTGCTTTTTCATATGGAAATAAATAGGCAGAATTATTTCTACTGCATCTGTGATGCCCAGGATCACATTGCTTTGTTGTATTCTTTCCCACCACATCCATGCAGAAAATGATCTCTGACGATTATTGCCAGCAATGCCTGGTGATCACATAAAGCCATAGCAAATCATTCAAATGTTACTACATTTATTCTCTTCGCTGGTTTCAAGATGCACTATAGCATCGTATAGCTAGAGATGGCCCGAACCTCCGATTTTCGGTTCGCGAACTTCCGCAAAAGTTTGGTTCGCGTAAACTTTTGCGAACCGCAATAGACTTCAATAGGGAGGCGAACTTTGAAAACTAGAAACACTTATGCTGGCCACAAAAGTAATGGAAAAGATGTTTCAAGGGGTCTAACACCTGGAGGGGGGCATGGCGGAGTGGGATAGACGCCAAAAGTCCCGAGAAAAAATCTGGATTTGACGCAAAGCAGCGTTTTAAGGACAGAAATCACATTGCATGCTAAATTGCAGGCCTAATGTGCATTAAAACATCTTGCATGTGTATACATCAATCAGGGAATGTAAATAGAGTACTGCTTCACACTGACACACCAAACTCACTGTGTAACGCACTGCAAACAGCTGTTTGTGTAGTGACAGCCGTGCTGGACTGGTGCGCACCATGGCGAGAGTGCAGGCCGTGGCGGTTTTTAAGCCCAGTGCATTAAAACATCTTGCATGTGTATACATAAATCAGGGAGTGTAATTAGAGTACAGCTTAACACTGACACACCGAACTGCCTGTGTAACACACCGCAAACAGCTGTTTGTGTAGTGATGGCCACACTGGTTTGGTGCACATCATGAACAGAGTGCAGGCCGTGGCGGTTTTCAAGCCCATATGGTCGCCGGGCTGTGGTAGCTCAATGATAGAACAACAGTGACTGTCAGGTAGGTATATGTAGTGATGGGTATTATAATGTGCACCTGTCACACACAGACAGGTACCGAACAGGCACAGTGACACTGCATGCGCTCACGTAGGTAGGTGGGTGCACTGAAGTGAACAACAGGTAGTAGGTATAGGCAGTGATGGGTATTACAATGTGCACCTGTCACACAGAGACAGGTACCGGACAGGCTCAGTGACACTGCGTGCGCTCACGTAGGTAGGTGAGTGCACTGAAGTGAACAACAGGTAGTAGGTATCTGCAGTGATGGGTATTACAATGTGCACCTGTCACACACAGACAGGCACCGGACAGGCACAGTGACACTGCGTGCGCTCACGTAGGTAGGTGGATGCACTGAAGTGAACAACAGGTAGTAGGTATATGGAGTGATGGGTATTACAATGTGCACCTGTCACACACACAGGTAGTCACTGAATGTGCTGGGCATGGCAGTGGCACACAGTAGGAATTACCAAGGCTGTCTATGCAACACAAGTATCAGTGGGACACACACACACACACACACACACACACAAAATAGATCACAAGAACAAGATTAGCTCTCAAAAGAGCTGTTGAGGGGTGCTTTTTTTAAGAATCAGCCAGGAGCAAGCTAAGAAGCCTACAAGAGCCTAACTAATCTTTCCCTATGAGAGTCTGCAGCAGCTATCCATTCTGTAATTATTGTAGGCACACAAGTGAGTCCAATGCCTGACGCTGCCTGCCTTTTATGGGGGGGGGGGGGGGGGGCTCCAAGAGGGAGTGTAGCCTAATTGGCTACAATGTGCCTGCTAACTGTGATGTAGAGGCTCATGATGCACTATGGGGGCGAACCGAACTTCCGGAAAAGTTTGCGGTTCTCTGCGATCGCGAACCACGGAAGTTCGCCGGGAACCGTTCGGGCCATTTCTAAGTATAGCATAGCATAACATAGCATAGCACATAGAGAATGCCACATTCAAGCAATTCCTTTATTTTAAAATAGCTCATATTTAATTCACTATGTACAGTACATAATGAAATACTGACAGTTTAATACAAAAAGGATATTTATAAAAACATAATTCTAATGTTGAAGGAATGCTGTAAAACAAATGTGGAAGGAAGTGACATAAAAGTGTTTAATTAGCTTATAACATCATAAGTATGGCTAAAAAATGTAGATATCATTATTAAAAATGAACTCAGCAATGTTTAAAGAACCATTATCGCTAAAAATTGTAAAATTTAAAATAGATTCAAAGGAAATGTACAAGTAAAATGCATAATTATTAGTACTACTAGAAAAGATCTACAAAGATGTCAGCCAGGTTCCCTACTCGCTCGCACACTATTTTGGGCAGTTAAGCTGAGCAATTACAGTTCAGTAAGTATTCTCTAAATAAAGAAATAACTGAAAATCTCCCATGAGGAGATGGACTCGTCCAAAACCTGACAGATCTGTTGGATTTTCACTCGCTATTGTAGGTGACGAAAATATAGGAAAAAAGTAATATATAGTGCATTTTACTCTGGGGGAAATGTACATTTTTAGGCATTCATTTTTCTTGATAACTTGTGCTATAAGGACAGGTCTTCCATACAAAATATTTGTCTACAACAAAGTGGCATCAGTTTCTGTATGCCATCATTGCCATATGCTCAGTGAATTAACACTGTTCATGTGCGGCCATGAGCAAGGGGACTCTTTTTATTGATTGTATGATCACCAGTTTTGTAGGATCACCAATAATCACCATTATGCTTTAGTGAATCCGACCCACCGAGTGCTGATATAATAACCACAAATGTCAATTTCTCCTGAAAGAATCTATTGGTTCTTTACTTTCTTCTATGGAATAGAGGCTTCAATAACCAATGAGGAAGCTGAAGTGCTCAGCTGCTTTTACTTACTGTATAGCCCATGTTCATGATTATTTTCCACTCCCCCACACTGCTCCCGCCTCCAGTGACATATTGTACATGCCCTCCAGAATGCAGTGCCAGAGGTCAGCCTACTGCAAAAATGTACCAGCCAGACTTCTGGAGATGTTGGAGCCAAGACTGGATCAAATGACCAGGAGACTTTCACCAGGGATTTTCAGTGAGCACAATGTATTAAACCTCATACACAGTTACATGGTTATTTGAGTCGAAAAAAGACAAACGTCCATCATTTTCAAACAGAAAGTACACCACCAGCCTGCAACCTCACATATCTCTGTTGTTCTAGAGGAAGGTGAAAAACCCTAACAAGGCTTCTACTAATTAGCCCTAAAAGGGAAAAAAATCTTTCCTGACTCCAGATGGAAATCAGATAAAATCCCTGTATCAACACCACCAGGAATTATCTAGGAATTACAGCCATGGATGTCTTTCAATGCATCATTCTAAACCCACCTAAGCGCAGGCATAGAATTTGCCATAACTACTGTGGTAAAACAGTCCACATTTTACTCTTACTGTAAAGAACCCTTCTCTAAATAAATGGCTAGAACAATTTTTCCTCCATGCGCAGATCATGTCCCCTAGTCCTTTGCACAAGTCTAGAGACAAAAAGTTAATCTGCCAAACTTTTATATATCTCTCTCTCTGATGTATTTATACATGTTAGACTGTTCTTGGTTAAGTTGGTGAGTTCGGCCAGGAGATAAAATGTGTAATGGTGTCCTGTGAGGCCATTTAACGATCTGACATTCCAGAACTGAAAGGGAGTCTGAAGCCAAAAATTACAAAAAGCAAAAAAACAAACCAGATATTTACCTAAGAAGGGGGAAGGGTCCTACAGAGCCTTCCCATTCCTCTCCTCATCCTGTCGTTCCAGCACTGGCTCCGTCCCATGGGTCAGAGACTGTTCTCTTCCACTGCGGGTGGGATTCGGAAGTCTTTTGGAGCATTCGGGCTCCTGAAGACGGACTGCTCCGAATGCTCCCGAAGTTTGCCAAAGACTCCCAAGAGATTTAAATGTATGAGCCTATGGGGAAGGAGGGGATAAGGAGAGGAACAGGAAGGCTCTATAAGACCCAGGGCATTCCCTCTCCTTAGGTAAGTATCTGTTTTTATTATATTTGGCTTCAGATTCACTTTAAATCGACAATCGGTCCACTTGACTTAACCCCAACCAAAAGAGACATACGGTAAGTATCTGGGCAAAGCATACCTACAACGATTTTCTGCATTGAATCCTTCCTGATGTTACAATATTCCACCTGGCGGCCATGTAACAGATATGTCTTATTGATATTGATGTTCTGCATTCCAAGACCACCAATCCATCTTCTAAACTCTGCAGGTAGCTACAAAGCTACCCACCACAAGATCCATCCATTATGGATGCCGTTGGGCGTTTCATCCATCAATCATTTACATTTCCTTCAACCATCAAAGCATTCCTTCTGGCACATATGGATGAGCTCCTGAGCTGGAGACAGTCATCATGGCGGCAATGAAAGGGTGAAATAAACAAACCAAAATGACTTCTACCATTATAACGTCAACTAGGGGGTGGTTAATTCCTCATAATAAATGCATGCATTGCTTCCTCTGTGGATCCCGGCATTATTTATGCTTTCAATTTTACTAAGGCTCTATATTTTAATTTGCAGGCTACGTATTGTGCAGAATCAATCTCTTTAATTTCATATAGAATAAACACCGCCAGTAAATTCCCTCAATTTCTAATTTCCTAAGAACAGTCCTTCTATTTTCTATTTCCAGACTTCAGGAGAAGGACTGTTGGCAGCGTGGATTCCATTTATCAGATTATTTATTTTTTTTCATTTATATAGAGGACTTAAAGAGGAACTTTAGCAAAAAAGGGGAAAAGAAAATAAATCCATACATTGCAAAGTGAGAAGTTGAAAAATAGAAGAGAGATCAAGAAATGATTGATATTCACCATGTAATTTGTTTTAGTTGTTTGATCCACAATGAGCCTGCTCATCAGCATCTTTACTACTGGCATACAAGAAGAAAACTAGACAGCACCAACTGCCATTATTTACAACCCCACCCACTAATATTTCGATAGACTAAAACTTTTTTTTTATAGATATACATACGCATGGAGGGAGATACTGCTTGCTTGGCAGTTAGAAACAGCTGTTATTTCCCACAATACAAAAAGGTTCACAGACAGGACACTGTCAGGACCTAAGTCCTGACATCACACTGTGGGAGGGATTTAAACAATATCAGCCATATAGATCCCCCTGATAATCTATTTGAGAAAAAGTAAAGATTTCTCATGGAAAGGTGGTATCAGCTACTGATTGGGATGAAGTTCCATCCTTGGTGACAGTTCCTCTTTAAGCAGGAATTTAAGGCACTCTAAAACCACATGAAGTTACCCCCATTTTCTTGGTTACAGGACCGGTTCTCTCATGAAGCAAGGTGAAACAATTAAATCAGGTGCAGATATTACAGGGGCAGCATGTTTGTACTGTGTTTACACTTACAGGATGCAGTCAGAGTAGGAGGAGAATTGAGGGGAAAGCTAGATGAAGAGGTCATGAAAAGCAGCTTGTTGTGCTGTGTGAGGAGTCACACCCTCATAATTTTCCTCAGGCAGCAAAAAGTCCAGAACCGTCCCTGCTAGGTTGGTTTTAAATATACAATAAAATATAAAATGTGAATCGATGCTCCTGGGCTAATTTTTTCAGTCTATGTAAGTAACTGCAGGTAATTTTTTTATATGTATACACATAGATTTTGCCTCAATAGGGGTTGATATATAATGTAGTGTTTTAACCAGTGGGTTGAGTTTTATTTCAATTCCTTGCATGAGTTCTTTAAATGAAACATCAGGTTTGCACCTGTATGCCATACGTTGCAGTGTCCCTTTAAGTGATCCGCCCTCCCCCCTGAGCACTTGTATACTCAGCGAGTACAATGGAATGTTTCCCTGCTCAGATGTAAAGCAGCTCTCATCTGATTCCCATACATGAGTTCCTGGTCTGGATAAGAATAGTTACAGGAAAAAGAAAGATTACATTAATTTGGTGCTCACGTTTTATGTCATCGTTTCATGTTGGCGAGGAAGGAAGCGTTGGGTTGCAATTGGAGCCGGCATTTACTTTGAGTTTTTTAATGATAATGACTAAAACCAGTCACTATGCTGACAGAGAAAGAATGGGACTCACATTATTAGCTGGGAAAACAACGGTAATATTTAATTAGCCTTTTGAAATAGCTAATCTGGGAATCTGCACGTGTCAGCTCATCTTTACAACTCGGGGACTGTGTGTTTGTCTGCCAAAATCAACATGCTTGCTCCGGGGATTTGTTCCACTGGGGATTTACAGTCCACACATAGATAAAGAAAACATATTTTCAGCTTTTACTCTCCGAATATTCCTTTTTTTGTGACAAG